>NC_140274.1:19269694-19318367 GCF_964030765.1 Micromesistius poutassou | reverse complement strand
TATGTGTGTGTGTGTGTGTGTGCAGGTGGCTTGTGTGTGTGTGTGTGTGCAGGTGGCTTGTGTGTGTGTGTGTGTGTGTGTGTGCAGGTGGCTTCTGTATGTGTGTGTGTGTGTATGTGAGTGTGTGCGGTTGTGTGTCTGTGTGCGGTTGTGTGTATAGGGGGGGACAGGTTGGCAGGCCCCCTAGACAGAGGGCTCCTGGCCCAGGCCGGGGGATCAGCGCCGCGACGCAGTGTAAATGTGTTAAGGTTTCCTGGGGCCCCCGGGGGCCTTCGCTCAGATCAGACAGGATTGAGGGGCCCGTCTGTCACCTCACGCTCTAATAACAGCGCTGGGGAAGGGCCCCACGAGGGGAGACAGAGACAGAGCGGTCTGCTCTTTAGGTTGATTTAACGTTGTATCTTCAATGGTCGCGATGAGGAGAGCTTCGGTCTTTGAGGTCCTCACCAGGTCAGAGGTCATGTGACATAAACAGCTGAACTGTGTTGGCTGTGATGGTGGATTGTGTTGAACCATCTGCAGAAACACAAACTCATCGGTAAACACTTCTCCTTCCGACACACGTCCCAAAATATAATCACAATCCCTGCCGCTGGTTTTAGGATGTTCAGCAAAAGAGGAAGGCAACCGTTTGTTGTTCATTACCCTCCACCACGGCCCAAAGTGTCGCTTCCTCTTCTTCTGTGGCGTTGGAGGACCAACATGTCTCTCCTCTTCTTCTGTGGCGTTGGAGGACCAACATGTCTCTCCTCTTCTTCTGTGGCGTTGGAGGACCAACATGTCTCTCCTCTTCTTCTGTGGCATTGGAGGACCAACATGTCTCTCCTCTTCTTCCTTGGCGGAGTTGTTGACGGGGGGGGGGGGGGAGGGGGGGATTTACGGGCTGGCGGAGTTGTTGACGGGGGGGGGGGGGGGGGGTTATTATCGATAATAGAAAATGCGCGGATCATTTTTTTTTCGTGAGTGCTCGTGCCGCCCCCCCTGTCATGCCTAAATACGCCACTGTCTCTACTCTTCTTCTGTGGTCTGCAGGACTTGGTGCTGAAGCATGACTCTGCAGATCTGCTGCCCTTCCTCCTCACAATGACGAAGCACTTTGATGACGGTGTTGGAGGACCAACATGTGTTTCCTCTTCTTCTTCTTCTTCTTCTGTGGTGTTGGAGGACCAACATGTCTCTCCTCTTCTTCTGCGGTCTGTAGGACTTGGTGCTGAAGCATGACTCTGCAGATTTGCTGCCCTTCCTCCTCACAATGACGAAGCACTTTGATGACGAACAAAGGATTTCATTCAGCCGTGGACATCAGTTTGTCGGGGCCGATTCCCGTGCCATTGTGACACCTCACACCTCTGGGTTAGAGGCGATGGATTTCCACGTCCTATTCAGAGATGAACAATGACCTGGTTTCTGCTCTGGCCCAAAGCAGCCCTGAGAGACGTTTGTACTACACTGCACACATTGTGCTTACATCCTTACTACTTTGAAGACATTTTTATGCTAATGGTCCATCAGGAATGTGTTCTCAGAGGGGACTGACTTTGAGAGAGGGCAATGTAAATACATTGTAGCAAGGTAAGAGAACAGAACACTCTTCCCTTACACCTCAGTCTGGTATCTGATTATGTTGTTCTTGCTTGCTAGCTTTATGTATGTACTTACCGATAAGATTGGGTGCGTGCATGTGTGTCTGTGTTTGCATGTGTGTGCATTTGTGCACGTGTGTGTGCATTTGTGCACGTGTGTGAGCGTGTGTGTGTGTGTGTGTGTGTGTGTGCGCACACATGTGTGCGTTTGTGCATGTGTGTGTGCATGTGTGTGTGCACGTGTGCATGCGTGTGTGTGTGTGTGTGTGTGTGTGTTCGTGCATGTCTGCATGCGTGCATGTCTCTGTGTTCCCAGTGTGTTTAGACAGCAGAGCCTCTCTTCTGCAGAGCAGCTCGGGGCTCTGGTCTACCCGCTGCCCTGGCTTTAGGAGCGGCCCTTTCCCACAGTGCAGAGCACCGCTGCCCAGGCTCAGACTGATGGGGAACAAAGAGCCAGCCTAGGACAACAAGCTGGGTCTGAGGGCCGCCCCCCCACCAGCCTGGAGGAGGCCGTTCCCACACACCTCTGGTGGGAGGGGTGTTGGGGGGGCCCTCCGGTTGTTGGTTCTGTGTAAGCTTAGCTCACCCTGTTAGCCCACCTGTGGGGTTGGCTGGCTGATGGACCCGTTGAACATTGTTTTAGGAAGCGAATGCCTGCTCTGCGTAGCTTGCTCAGGGCCGTTAGGGACCGTGGAGGATGTCTTGGGTGCTCTTCTATGGTGGGATCCCTAGGAGCGGGACCACCTTCTCTGGACCGGCTCCGTAGGTTCTGGTGGTCCACGCCTCCACTCCACTGTGAACCAGAAGAGCGTGAATCCATTCAAAGGATCCTTTTGGTAACAGATCAATGACTGTGGCTATTGTAGTCCTTCCTCTTCTGTATGGTCACATGATTTCTCATATCAAAGGCATCATCTTTCTGGCTTTATCTTCTACTTGCTGTAACTGTAACTTTGAAATATATTCAGTAACATAACACCAGCAAGGTGTGTTCTTATACATTAGAAACATTTGTTTCCAATTTCTTTTAGGTCTTTAAACAAACAAATGTGAGCTCCATGCTATGGTAAGGCATGCTGTTTTAAATGTGTGTGTGTCTTTGATGATCTAACTTTATGTGGAGAAAGGAAACCAGCGGGCGAGAGGAGAGGATCAGTCCAGCGCACATCACAGGTCCGTTCTTCTGAGACGTGTCCCAGCTGCAGTCAGCAGGAGGAGCGTGGTCAGCGCTCAGCAGAGGAACAGAGGAGACCACGGCGGACTAGAGGAGACGGAGAGGAGAGAGAGAGAGAGAGAGAGGGATAGAGAGAGATAGAGAGGAGAGAGAGAGATGGAGAGACAGATAGGAGAGGCGGAGAGGAGAGAGAGAGAGAGGGATGGAGAGAGATGGAGAGGAGAGAGAGGTGGAGAGAGATGGAGAGGAGAAAGAGAGATGGAGAGAGACAGAGAGGAGAGAGAGGTGGAGAGGGATGGAGAGAGATGGAGAGGAGAGAGAGACGGAGAGGGATGGAGAGAGATTGAGAGGAGAGAGAGAGACGGAGAGGGATGGAGAGAGATGGAGAGGAGAGAGACGAGAGATGAGCAGATACAGACTCAGCGAACACAGCCTGGCCATCGAGAAGGGATGCTACAGACAGACCTGGCTCCCAAGAGAAGACAGACTGTGCTCCCACTGCACACAAAACCAACTGGAAACAGAGCTGCACTTCCTGACTTCCTGCCAGTCATACGAAGACATCAGGAACACACACTTCCCATGGATTACAAAGGCATGCAGTGACTTTAAAGACACTCCAGACGCTAACAAACTGCCATACCTGTTGGGAGAAATACAACAATCGCAGCAACAAGATTTGTCACCTGTTGTGATGAGAGAAGGACCTCAAACTCCCCATAAACAGACTCATCCCCCTGGACTCACTCTTCACACAATAATTGCACTATTGCACACATCCTCTATATTGTAAATACTGTGTATTTAGAGTACATCTTTAATTTATCTGTTTATATGAGATACTGTAATTTTTATTGTTTGTTTTTTATAATATCTCACATTTTACTTTTTATAGAATAATATTTGATATGTATAGATATTTTGTATTTAACGTTTTATACTTATTATATATATTATACTGACCTTTTTACTTTTTAATTTATTTTCTAACCCTTTTTATTTTATTGTTCACCTGCTTTGGCAATGCAAATGTATATTTCTCATGCCAATAAAGCTTCTTTTTTTTATTGAATTGAATTGAGATGGAGAGAGACGGAGAGGAGAGAGATGGAGAGGAGAGAGAGACACATGGAGAGAAGAGGTGGAGAGGAATTTGTCTGTGAAATAAGCTTTATAGACAAAAAGGACTGACACAATAGATAGGTGTTGCTGTTGGAATGTAGATCGTCACGTTTAAGTGGCACACTCGAGGATTTACGTTCTCTTTAGCGACATATTTGGCGACTAGTGGTAAGTTATTAGACCGTGACCTAACAGACATTTATTGATGGATATATTCGAGATCTCCACTTTTAAGATTAAAAAAAGGGCATTGAAAACATTGCATTCCAGATATTGCATTCCATTATTTTTGTCATATATATTAGGTCCAACATGACAAGTCGTGGGTTGCTGGGAGAGGAGGCGACGGGACGAGAGGAGAGAAGGAGAGCTGAGCAGACGGCTGCCAATTTATGTTACATTTATATTTAAATGTATGTATATTTGGTGATGTTATGAGTGTAGTCCATTGATACAATCTCTCATCATCTAACTCATGAATCCAATTTGCTGTATTTTAAAATTGCAGGACATACTGTAAAGTTTAGACATTTTCCTCGGGAGGGCGGCGATGACACGACAGATCGGCCCCGCCCGCCGTCCTGGCCCTCCCCCTGTCTCTACGTCAGTAGGTTATATCCCTCGGTGATGCATGCGCCGCCTGGCTGTTCTCGGGGCGTCAGAGAGGGACACGGAGGAGCAGAGCTATTACGGGTTATCACCTCTCAGGGAGAATCTACCGCTGACTTCACTCACTGACGAGTCCTTCACTGGCGCTCTTCTAGTCAGTAGCTCTACGTTTTTATCACAGAATCGTTTTGTTTTAGGAGTTAGTATCAACAGAGCGCACACGATGGCTGAGAAAGTCGACATGGAGCCGAGCAAGGCGTCCTCCGGGGAGGTTTACCCGGACGACCCGGTGTCCAACGGGCTGGGACCGGCCACCACCGCCGTCCCGGAGACGCTGCAGCAGCGGGTCCGGAGGATCGTCCTGGCCAACCTGCTGGTCATCCTGACCGTGGCCGGAGTCCTCGTCGGGGTCATCATCGGAATGGCGGTCCGCAACACGGAGCTGACCCGCACGCAGGTCATCTACATCGGCTTCCCCGGAGAGCTGCTGATCCGCCTGCTGAAGATGATCATCATCCCGCTGGTGGTGTGCAGCCTGGTGTCCGGGGCGGCGAGCATCGATCCCAAGGCCCTGGGCCGGCTGGGCGGCTGGGCCATGCTCTTCTTCCTGGTCACCACGCTCATCTCCTCATCCATCGGGGTGGTGATGGCGTTCATCATCCAGCCCGGCTCCAACACGGGCTCCAAGCCGCGGGTGGCCGGGCTGGGGGACGACGTGCCGGCGCCCAAGGAGATCATCGACTCCTTCTTGGACCTCATCAGGTGAGTGACGGGGGACCCTTTGTTTATGTCGAGAAGGGGGCTGCGTTCCAATTAACCCCTGACCCGGCGTCACCACCGAGCAGCAGAACACGTGGCAGGCGGGACCCCTCCTGACTGTCTGTCAATGAGTTGACGTAACGTCACTCTTCAACGTAGCGACCCACGATGCGCGCGTAATGACGGACATGCCTCGGAATCGAGACCAACCGGTTCCGTGTGGCGTTGACGCAGACGCATTCCGTATATCAGTAGGACGCGGGAGCGTTTGCGGGGCGAAACCCTGGATGCGTAGTTACGTCAGCCCGTTGCATCAGCCCCACGATGCATCCAGACCGTATGGGGGCGGGGGCGACGGCCAGGCCGCCGGACGGTGTCTGGCTGAGGGCGGAACGCGTTAATGCCGCAATGTGGCGTCAGAACCCGCACCCGGTCAAAGTTGTTCCACTAGTACAGTACACTAGGTCCACCAGTACAGTACAGTGAGGATACCAGTTCAGTACAGTAGGCTAAGTCCACCAGTTCAGTACACTGGGTAACTGAGCCTTAAATTGTTGTGGCTTCAGGGAGCATACCGTTCCGTGCGGTGTAGAACAGGTTCAGGTCATGGAGACGAGGCGCGCTGTCATGTTGATGGTTTATCACACCGCATGGCATGAAGCCGGCCACACACCGCCGGCGAAGCGCAGTTTCCGCGCGTCAAACGCCGCGCCTAGCACCAATAGGAAGCGTCGCGCTGCAGCACCGTTGTGGTTATGTTTTGAAAGTAGCAGATCAACAAACATAGTCGGTATAGGCTACCATTACGTTATACGAGTTGTTCTATGACTACATATATGGCTCTGATGCCCATGATCCTCTGTTTGTGCTTACAATGATCGTCACATTAATTCATAGTTAGCCTACTTATGTCCTGTCGGGCACTTTATTTGTGGTTTAGTCACTGTATTTACTCTGAGTAAATGAGTCATTGCTCATTCATTTTGCATTGTGGAATTATTCATCTACTGCATCAACAATCTCCATATATACAGGACCTTGTATCAAACCGGGATGTACGAAATAGCTTTTAAAAAGCGCCTTTTCACGCGCGGCGACGCTAGGGAATAGAACAGTGACGGGAAGTTTAGCGGGGCGGCGCGCTTGCGCGCGTCAAGGCGCCGCCGGTGAGGGCTAGTAGGCTACGTCCTTTTTGGCGCTGCGCCGGCGGTGTGTGTTGGGCTTTAAGCGTCAAGTCACCAAGGATGGCACTAACGTATGAAAGGCTGTTAACCAGTGGCGTGGCCAGGACGTTATTTCTGGGGGGGCAAGCTCGGGCTAGTCTTTTATTTGGGGTGGCACTTGATTGTCAAACCAGAATTGTTGGGGGGGGGGGGGGGGACGCAGAGGGTGCGGACGCGATTGTTGAGGGGGGGGTGGGGTGGGGGCGGACGAACGCGATTGTTGACGGGGGGTGCGCGTTAACAGGGTGACCGAGCCTGAGCCTGCGAGTGCGACAGCGTAAATCGCGCTTTCAACGAAACTGTCAATCAACTGGGGTGGCACCTGGGGTGGCACATCAGGTTCCAGAGGGGGCCAGTGCCACCCCCGGCCCCCCCTCTGGATCCGCCACTGCTGTTAACGTCTTGGAAATGTCGCGTTAACGCGTAATATTTTAACGAGTTATATTTCAACAAAAAAATAGACGGGTTAACCTACTGTGCTGTGTTCCAATATCCATTTTTAGACGTCAGTTTTGTTCCAAATCGAATACTCTGTGGCGCCCTAACCTGAAATTACGATCCCGACTGCCTCCGCGGCTCTTCCCCCAGCAATAAACATCCCGCTTTGAACGGTGAACTCTTAAAAAAGCTAATTTAAAAAAAAAAAAAGCTATAAAAGCTACAAAATGACTCCATTAATGCAGGCTATGTGGAAAATGCGCTGACGTTGGCTCAGCCTGGCTCCGCCTCTTCCGCTACGTAGCTAAGACGGCTGCGGTTGAGTACGAAAAGTGTACATCGATCCACACACGGTTTGACCGTTTTGAGTACACTATCCGGGTCCTTTCAGTACACTTATTTTCGCCCAGATCTGAATTGGAACACCCTGCCTACGTACTCAAACAAGTATAGTGAGTGCGGATAGTATGCCCTGTGTTCCAATATCATACTATCACCACTACGTAGCGGAAGAGGCGGTGCCAGGCTGAGCCAACGTCGGCGCATTTTCCACATAGCCTGCATTAATGGAGTCATTTTGTAGCTTTTATAGCTTTTTACAGCTACTATGCGTAAAGAGTTCACCGTTCAAAGCGTGATGTTAATTGCGGGAGAGGAGCCGCAGCGGCAGTCGCGATCGTAATTTCCGGTTAGGGATAGTGGTGGATTTTGATTTGTTTGCTTGATTCAGTTCGCCAAGAAGAATCGTTTGTTTGTTTGTTTGTTTGTTTGTTTGTTCGTTCGTTCGTTAACTAAGTTCCTTTCAGCTGAGGAGAGCTTCATGTTGTTGCCCAGCTGGCTCTCGTGATGTCGCAGTCCTCGAGTCTTCACCACTTAACACAGTCAGTGAACGAACAGAGACTCGTGAGTCAGTGTCAGCGACTAGTGGGTGGGTCTGGGAGTCGAGTCTTGGAGAACGAACGATACGAACAAGACGAACTGAAATGGGGAATCAGGTCGGTTCATTCTTGTTAAAGAGTCGTTCATTCGAACTGATTCGTTCGCAAACGACCCATCACTAGTTAGGGCACCACAGAGTATTCGATTTGGAACGACACTGATATCTGAAAATCAGCGCACTCAGTGAGTGCAGTTATTGTACTACGTTTATGTGTACTCATGGAAGTATGGATATCGGAACACAGCAATGGATATTGGAACACACACTCAAGCCAGTCATACTTATTCATGAGGAGGTTCTCTCAGGGAGGACCAGACTTGACACAGAGGGCCACGCCCGACGTTTCTCGCTAAAGGAAATGATGAATGAAATCAAACCAGAGTTGTGGTTTAGAAGAAGCCAGTTTTAACTGTCAGCAGGGAGTAGTGAAGTCTGAAGAAACTTTTTTATGGCAACTTTCTCTCTTCTGTAATCGCACGTTGAGAGAATGTTTAGCCTAACAACATCAGACGATGAGCAAACGATCCAAGCAGCTTTGGCAATGAAAGATACATTGCTAAGTTTATGCAGTCATTTTTGCAACACCCCTATAAGATAAGAATGGAATGACCCGTTGGCCGTGAGACTATTTACATAGAAACTCTGTGAAACACAACGAGAAACCCCCCCCTGGGGGCTGGCTGTTAGGAGAAACTGTGTGTGTGTGTGTGTGTGTGTGTGTGTGTGTGTGTGTGTGTGTGTGTGTGTGTGTGTGTGTGTGTGTGTGTGTGTGTGTGTGTGTGCGTGCGTGCGTGTCACGCTGGCTTTTCCATTCACTCTCCGCCCCTTATCACTCTGCTCGTTTTTTGTTCTGAGCCTGAGAGCGCTCTGAGCCTGCTGTGTTTGCCGCGTTACTACAGGATGTGCGATCGCCCGCTAATGTTTGAAGTTCACCAACTTTGGCAAGAAGCCTGTTGCCATCCATTAGTGTGTGTGTGTGTGTGTGTGTGTGTTGCCGGTCCTCTGTTGTTTAACCTCCGGTTACCTTGAGACCGCGCCCCCCTCAGTGTGCTGTGTGTTCAGTCACGGGGCCGACCTTGTTCCCCCTGTAGGAGGGCACCATGTCGGCCCTCACACACCTGACCTGCTGAGAGGGAGGAGGGGAGGATGTGGTGGTGGGCGGTGCCTACGAACATGGGCGCGGCCTCAGCGACGGCCCGGGCTCAGGTTCCACATCAGTCGGTCGTCGGGATGACGGAACCCTCCTGAGGTCTGGGTGGGGGGCGTGGCGTGGAGGGGAGGCACAGCTCCTCAGTCTGGGCGGGGGTGAGGAAGGGTTTTGAAGGGCAGCTCCTCTGCTTGCTGCTTTGTGAGTTACGACCATGTTTACCACACACTGCACGCGTGTATACACACCTCTGCACATGGAAAGGGTCATTACAAAACGACTTCTCAATAATTTCTTTTGGGGGGGGGCGGGCGGGCGGTGTGCGCGCGTGTGTGTGTATTTTAAACTTCAGGGTTATGACTTGTTGTCACATGGTCATGCCAGGCATAACAAGGAGAAGGAGAAGTTGAGTTCATTGAGGAAGTCTGTGATTGGTCATGGGCGTGGGCGTGTGATTGGGCGGGGGCGCGTGATTGGTCGGGGGCGTGTGAGGCCGTAGGTCTGGGCTCCCAGTGAGACCGACGGGTCCCGTCTGAATCGTTCAGTGGCAGAAGATGTTGGTATCATATTAGAACTGACTCAGCGTCCTTCCGGCTGAGTCATACGGCCTTCATTAAGCTGCTGCCACGTGACGTCCTAATCCTGATTCTGAAGCGCACGCTCTTACACATGATGAATGGATGAATGGAAGTTAATCCCTCATTACTCTTAATATTCTCAGAGGGGAGGGAGGGGGAGATGTGTGTGTGAGTGTGTGTACGGGGAGGGGGACTTTAGGCATCCTGGGGATGCCTAAAGTCATGCAACTGATTATTGCTTATTGCTTACTAACTGATTACTGCTCTATTGGCTCCGTGTGGTTTCAACATCAGCTGACCAATCGCACACTCCCGTCACATCAGCTCTGACCACGGTCACGGCCCACCTGGACCTGAGGTCTGGGGTCACACCTGCAGCTGGCCCACGTCACAGACTCCGTCAGCCGCGCGCCTCCTCTCCCCCTCCAGCGTGTTTACTGAGCTCCTCTCAGCGCTCTGCTCGGGTTTACCGGTGAATCAAATGAAGAAGTCGTTCATTAAACAAACCTGAGCCTGTCCCAGCCAGGTGAACCTGTTAATAAAACGCTTTAGTGTCGGTCTCTTCTCTTCACAGTGGTGGGTTAGTGTCTCCTCACAGCGGTGGGTTAGTGTCGGTCTCTTCTCCTCACAGCGGTGGGTTAGTGTCTCCTCACAGCGGTGGGTTAGTGTCTCCTCACAGCGCTGGTCTCTGAGCAGCGGTGGGCTCCAGGGATTCAGGCGCTCCTCATTACGCTGTAATCCACCTGTAAGCCGCGGTCGGGGGGGTCGGGATTAATAGTGAAATTCCTGTCAGAAATTCCCACGTGACGGAGCGTGTGTGAGGTGTTTGTTGGCTGGAGAACGAAGCAGCTGACGTTCGTTTGCTCGTTTCGCCGTGTTGCCACATGCCGCTTCACATCTAGATTCATCACGATTCCTTCTCTCCCCTCAGGAACCTCTTCCCCTCCAACCTGGTGTCTGCTGCCTTCCAGTCGGTGGGTAACACCATCGCACACCGTCCTGTTCTGCAGAAACCATTAAACATGCACAGAGACATATACAGTACATTGACATTGAGGGCATAAAGCAGACGCTTTATCCAAAGAGATTTACAGTAAATACGTTTGTCAGAAGAAAGAGAAACGACAATATATCTCTATATCTCTGGCGGTGCAGTAAGGATGTTCATAGAACCAAGTGCCAAGCACTTACCGTCACTAGGTTAACCCATTCCCCGGTTAGGGTCCCCAAAGATGGCTAGGATAAGACGCTACTAACTGCCCTACGGTGATAATGTGGCTCACTATTGCCAGCTAATGTGTCGCTCTGATTGATTAAGGATGCATTATCAGTCCAACCTTTAGGGAGCACAGCGTGTTCACATTTGATAATAAACCACAGAGCAGAGTAACGGCTGGACTTACTCCGAAACTCTTTAAAAGGCCATCCCCTCACCGTTAGATGATATCACACTGACACTCAAAAAGACATGCTGGCGCTGACTGCTCTCTCCTCTGCAGTACGGAACCGGCTACAAGTTCGTCACTACCAACGGGACCAACATCACCGTGGAGAAGGTGAGAGCCAGACGCCTCCTCTCACACTCGCCTGGAGTGACACAGCAGGCAGAAGTGTGTGTGTGTGTGTGTGTGTGTGTGTGTGTGTGTGTGTGTGTGTGTGTGTGTGTGTGTGTGTGTGTGTGTGTGTGTGTGTGTGTGTGTGTGTGTGTGTGTGTGTGTGTGTGTGTGTGTTCACCTTGGGATTGTTCACAAGTCATGCAACTGATGCTTATTGGCTCCGTGTGTTTCATCAACCTGTGTGTGTGTGTGTCCAGGTGCCCATCGGTCTGGACCAGGACGGGATGAACATCCTGGGTCTGGTGGTGTTTGCCATCGTGTTCGGCGTGGCCCTGAGGAAGCTGGGAGAGGAGGGGGAGATCCTCATCAAGTTCTTCAACTCCTTCAACGAGGCCACCATGGTGCTGGTGTCCTGGATCATGTGGTGAGTGTTCTCCTCCCTCTCCTCGGCCCAGTGTGGCCCTCTGGGTCTGCTCAGATGGCTTCCTGCTACTCTGCACTGGATCACGGATTACATTACAGCCCTCAGACAACAAACCGATTGTGGCACAAATGTTGACCTGACTTGATTACGTGGAATACCTCCCGGGTGTTCCACGTGAGAACATTATAAGGTGCAGTATCTCCCAGGAGTTCTCTGGCTCTGGCTCTGGCCCACTCTCTCTCTCTCTCTCGCTCTGGCTCTCTCTCTATCTCTCTCTCTCTCGCTTGCTCGCTCGTGCTCTCTCTCTCTCTCTCTCTCTCTCTCTCTCTCTCTCTCTCTCTCTCTCTCTCTCTCTCTCTCTCTCTCTGTCTCTGTCTCTGTCTCTCTCTCTGTGTGTGTGTGTTCTAGAGGTGGTCTCTCTCTCTGCCCCGCCCTAACCCCCCCCGGTCCGGTCCCCCTCCTCAGGTACGCTCCTCTGGGCATCATGTTCCTGGTGGCGGGTAAGATCGTGGAGATGGAGGACGTGGCCACGCTGTTCTCCAGCCTGGGGAAGTACATCGCCTGCTGCATGGTGGGCCACGCCATCCACGGCCTGCTGGTGCTGCCCGCCATCTACGCCGTCATCACCCGGAAGAACCCCTACACCTTCCTGTGGGGCATCTTCACCGCCCTGGCCACCGCCTTCGGCACCTCGTCCAGGTAGGCCGCCCGCCGCCGCCGCCGCCGCCGCGGGGCGCGTTCACAGCTCTCTGTGGGGTGCGTCACACAGCGCTTTGAGGCGCGTTCCCACAGTGCTCCTCGGGGAGCGTTCCCACAGCGCTCTGCGACGCGTCACACCTCCTCCCTTAAACAGTGACTCAAACTCCCTAACCAAACACCTCACCTCGGGCAGCTTCACAAGTGAACAATCCACCCTGTGCATGCGACACTGGAGCGTCAAACAAACAAGACCCAGCTGCAGGCCGACTGAGCACCAGGTGATCACGCGCTACCTTCTATCTCGGTGGTTACATGACCTTGTCTGTTTCCTTTCTCTCTCTCCTCTCCCCCCTCCTCTGCCCTGTCTCCCCCCTCCCCTGCTCCTCCCCCCTCCCCTGCTCCTCCCCTCTCACCCTCCGCCCCCTCCTCGCCCCTCTTCCCTGCTCCTCCCCTCTCCCCTGCTCCTCCCCTCATCTCCTTTCTCCCTCCTCTCCTCTCACCCTCCGCCCCCTCCTCTCCCCCCTCCCCTGCTCCTCCCCTCCTCTCCTTTCTCCCTCCTCTCCTCTCACCCTCCGCCCCCTCCTCGCCCCTCTTCCCTGCTCCTCTCCTTTCTCCCTCCTCTCCTCTCACCCCCCCCCCCCCCCCCCCAGCTCGGCCACCCTCCCCCTGATGATGAAGTGCGTGGAGGAGAACAACGGCGTGTCAAAGCACATCAGCCGCTTCATCCTGCCCATCGGCGCCACCGTCAACATGGACGGCGCCGCGCTCTTCCAGTGCGTGGCGGCCGTCTTCATCGCCCAGCTCAACGGCATCACGCTCAACTTCGTCCAGGTCATCACCATCCTGTGAGTCGCCCCCCCCCCCCCCCCCGGCCGCCTGCCGTCGCTATGACGACGGGATGATATCACACCCGTGTGTGTGTGTGTGTGTGTGTGTGTGTGTGTGTGTGTGTGTGTGTGTGTGTGTGTGTGTGTGTGTGTGTGTGTGTGTGTGTGTGTGTGTGTGTGTGTGTGTGTGTGTGTGTGTGTGTGTGCACACAGACCTCTCTGCCAGAGACATGGGTCCAGGTTTTGAAGAAAAGGCTGTTTATTCATTTAGTTTGACGTCTGACTGCGTCATTCATAAACCATTAGATCATATCTGAGGTGAGTTATAACCGGAGTGTGAACTGGGCCAATAACTGGTCTGGACTGGCCGGTCTCCTCCTTCAGGAGTAATTATACTCAGGGAGTCGGAGCGTGATACCTTGTGTCATTCTATTCCTGTCCTTCTGGCGGGATTTGTGATGGTTAGTGTGGGCTCCTATCAGAGCAGGCTGTCTCCAGCCCCGCCCACTCAGGGAGGAGACGTCTCTCAGTCTCTTTGATTCCTGCTCCCGTTTCTCCCTATAGTTTAGGATTGAATGCAAAAAAGGTCGGTTATGAAAGATCTTCTTGATAATAACTAACTATAAACATGTAACATATTATTGTTATTTCATATATAAACAAAAAAAAGCATTAGAAATGTGAGGGTGAGAATGAGCAAACATGTCAGGGAACTGAAAGCGCGGTGGTTCAAACCCACACACCGTCCTGGTGTCTTGAGTTACCATGGAAACACAGACGACGTTGTTAACCCGCACCCTGCCCTGTTCAGAGTGACGGCCACGGCGTCCAGTGTGGGCGCGGCGGGCATCCCGGCGGGCGGAGTCCTGACCCTGGCCATCATCCTGGAGGCGGTGGGCCTGCCCACCAACGACATCTCCCTCATCCTGGCCGTCGATTGGCTCGTGTGAGTACCCTACGCGATCCGTGGGGATGGAGGTTCTGGGGGGGGGGTCGAGGGGTCTGCTCGTTCCTGGGGGGGGATTCTTCTTCTTCTTCTTCTTCTTCTTCTTCTTCTTCTTCTTCTTCTTCTTCTTCTTCTTCTTCTTCTTCTTCTTCTTCTTCTTCTTCTTCTTCTTCTTCTTCTTCTTCTTCTTCTTCTTCTTCTTCTTCTTCTTCTTCTTCTTCTTCTTCTTCTTCTTCTTCTTCTTCTTCTTCTTCTTCTTCTTCTTCTTCTTCTTCTTCTTCTTCTTCTTCTTCTTCTTCTAGAGAGAGAGAATCCATGTCAGTTTCCACTGTCTCGCTGTAGTTTAGTTAAAGAGACTCCTGCTGATCTCCTGTTCCGCCCTAACGCCGCTGTGCCTTCTGTCCCTCCCCAGAGACCGTACCTGCACCGTGCTCAACGTGGAGGGGGACGCCTTCGGCGCCGGCCTCCTGCAGCACTTTGTGGACAGCCAGGCCAAGAAGGAGGAAGGGGCGGAGCTTAGCGAGGTCAGGCTGGGGGACAACCCCCCCAGCGCCGCCCCCGAGAGCTCGCCGCTGATGGGGAAGCCCGGGGGGCCGGGGGAGAAGGAGTCCGCCATGTGAGACCCCTCTTCCGGCTCCAGCCAATCAGGATCCTGCTTGGGCCCCCGTCCCGCCACCCCCCCCCCCCCCTCCTCCGTAGGGGGAGGGAGCAGGACAAACTGTTGAAGAGTGACTTCCTGCAGGCTGCCGGTCACAGGATGTTTGGTTTTTTTAAGGGACAGTTGTTTTCTATTTATGATTTCACATCATCTTCTGCCTTCCAAAGTTCATAATTTCTGCCATTTCTTCGTTCTTTGATGATCGAAAGCACATTCTTCCCCGGTGGACAAAAGCTTTCTAAAGTTTGAATCCCTTTTTAAACGTTTACTTGGCAGACCGTCTGTATTCTGTACACACCAAATACACACCAAATGCACGCACACACACGGACTCGGGACGCACACACACACGGCCGCACACTACCATGGACCCTTTCGAGCAACGCTGCCACTCCAAAGAAAGGCTTGCTGCTGTGGCAGGTCGGCGGTCGGGACCCTGGAGCGGCACGGCCTCAAACACCAGCGCACTCCACTGCAGGCTGAGGGTTCCGTTTGTGTCTCCCTCGTGCGTCCAACACAGTCCCTTTGAAGAGCACAGTCCTTTGAGGAGCACAGTGTGAAGGAGGTCACGTTGAGCCCTGAGGTGCACCGTGCGTTTATACGGGATCGGTCAAACTATCACTGCTGCTTTTACAATGTATTTTTGGATTGATCCGTTTCTCTTCTTGAAACTTGTCGTCGGGGCCTTGATGTTAAAAGTGTCTCGGTCTTGGAAGGTTTCTGCTTTAATTTAACTTATTTCTAAAGAGACTTAGATTGTCTATCGCCCATGTGATCATCATCATGGGATCATCATGTGACCATGGGATCCATCTTGTAATAAGAATGTGTTAATGCAGTTAATAATGTGGAGAATGTGTTGTTGCGGCCGTGAGATTAGTACTGTAGGAACTGTTTTTGAAGAAGTTTAACGTTGAATTGGATATTATTGTTTTATTATTTACTAATTATGAGTTCACCTCAAATTGAAGTCTGTTACCAAAATATTTAGTTTTAAACCAGACCGTTGTAAGATAAACCAAATTGGGGAATTTCCGTTAAATGTAAACTATTTATTTATTTCCACGTGCGAGTCGGGCCTTGGCCCTTTTAAATCTTTGGCTTCAGGCTGCTTTATTGTTTTATAAACCGACGGGAGACGCCAGGTGGTCAGGGCACTTTCCAACTGTCACTCAACTGGCGGTTGGTGTATGATTGTGTGTTGGGACATTGCTGAGATGTAAATCATTCCATTCCTCTCTGTTCTCTGTATGTGTGTACTTTGGAGCAAACGTTGTTGTGTACAGACTATGTGCGACTATTGCAGGACGCAATCACAGGTGCGGAGAGAATATATAATTATTTGGGTTATTCTCTGAATGTGCTCCATTAAGAGTTTAGAATTCATGTTTTTAAGTTGGGTAAACTGTTAACTTCTTTTTAAAAAAATAGTAAAAAAAAAAATAGCAATTCCTTTGATTGATCTTCATTGACTTGTTTATTAATGTGGATTATTGCACACTATCTGTCTCTTTACAGGTGCGGTGATCAGTGAAATCACCTGTAGTTCGTTCCAATTCTATGAGTACTGTGTGCAGCAATATAGTACTCCGGTAGCTGCAGTATTCAATCACAGCAGGTGAAAAGAAAAAGTATGCGATTTAGAACGCGGCCATGCA
Source organism: Micromesistius poutassou (assembly GCF_964030765.1). Lineage (NCBI taxonomy): Eukaryota > Metazoa > Chordata > Actinopteri > Gadiformes > Gadidae > Micromesistius > Micromesistius poutassou. The sequence goes on along the minus strand of NC_140274.1, from coordinate 19,302,026 downwards.
TGTTTCCACTGTTCTGCTTCAACCGCAGAGCGTCAGCCAATCACAAGGACTTGCTCGGCCCACGTGGAACTCGCTTTAAAGGTACCAGCAGTACAGCTGACCAATCACAGCGGGACACGTCAGGACCGGCATTGCCAGATTCGAGATGTGACGGTAACGTAGCAGAGGTTTATGGTGCGTTCATATCGCTGGAAATTATGGGGAAAGCATTTTCGCGACGTCGGAAAGTTCTCGTGAACGACACCTCATGACGCTCTGATGATTCAACTTCCGTTCGCAACTGGGGCCAGATTTTGTTAACCAGAGTTGCCCAGTTGGTGACGTATGGTTTACTAGTGACACGTGAACATGGCGGAATATGAACGTTTTGCTCAATATAGATCAACCAGCATATCTCATATTTTACTATTGATTGACGTTGTAACCGTCTGTTGGCATCGACTTCGCCAGTACCAGCTCTAGATACGGGCAGGTGTAGCCTTCCATACAGTGACAATACAATGTGCTTCTCATAAATAAATACAAAATTATAGTAGGTGATACAGCTACAAGGAAATAAAGGCGTGCGAATTACAGGAAACACGTATTTATTGAGACAAATTACACCGCCTACAAATCTAGACAGTTTGTTTATTAAACACAGAATAATGCTGCTGAAGCTATATGATGTAGCTCTATGGTTAGGCTCTATGATGTAGCTCTATGGTTAGGGTCTGGTGTAGTGCTACATGTAGCTCTACGATGTAGCTCTACAGTGTAGCTATATGATGTGACTATGTTATAGGTCTAAGGTGTAGCTCTACGATATAGCTATATGATGTAGCTCTATAAAGTCTTCACTCTGATAAAAACGTCCAACATTGAAAACCAAAGCTGTGTTCACTGAACCACAGGCTTCACTGACCAATCACAACACGCGTTGTAGTGTATCAGCGTCTCCATGGTAACGGCTCGTTGAGTCAAACGCATCTTCACAACGAGCCTGATTGGCTGGAGAGAAGCGGCGCGACAAGAGATGCGTGAAAACACAGACGTAGAATCTACTGTCGTGATGGGGTCATTAAAGGTCCCATGACATGCCACCAGGTGTGGTGTGATTAGCCGTTACAAGCCATTTAGAAAATCTGTCTGTTATGACATCACAGGTGGGAGTGTCCACCTAGATGTTTGATGGATAGATGAGCAACGTTTGCTACAGTCCACTGGGTAGGCTGGTAGACTGATCTCTCCAGCGGCTGGATAGATCACCACCATCCAAAACGGCTTGTAACGGCTAATCACACTCACACCTGGTGGCATGTCATGGAACCTTTAAAGGAGACATAAGGGTCACAAGCACCCCTAACGACGGAACATTCTTACGACCAAAGTATACTACTCAGACTTCGGATGAGCAATGCAATTCGCCGCCCGATCGATCTTATATGCTGACTACTAACCATGTAAATAGTGTTGTTAATAAACTTCCAAAGCTTTTCAAATCTTATTTGGTGTTTTATTGGTCTTAATGTGCAAAGTAAACAAGGTGCAAAGTAAATAAGGTGCAAAGTCAAACCGGGAAAAGTGATTCCGGAAATTATTTAGTTAAAAGGACCGATCACAGCCCTGTCTGTCTCCGTTGCGTCAAGCAGGCCCGTCGTGAGAAGGCAAGCAAACCAAGCAATTGCTTGGGGCCCCGAGCTGGCCTGGGGTCTCAAGACTGGTTACGAATAAAATGCAACGACAAACTGTGGGAGCGCCCCTTTGATAGTCAATGCAGTAAAGTGCAATGACACTGTTATCGGGACCCCCCTCAAGGGGGCCCCTCTCAGTAGTCGCTGACAGCAGCCGGCCAGCCAGGTTCGTGATCTCTGCTGCCGGCAAAATACAAAACCTCGGCAGTCATCATGAAGCGGAATTATGCATCAGGAAGCCAGAAAAGAAAGAAGAGAAAGGAAGAGGAGGCTTTCTGACTATTTTTGGTCTGTTGACATCAAATTTTGGATGATGGTGGACGTGGTGGGCGGTGATTCTGAGTTTAACGTCTCATGCAATGTTGGGGCAGGGCAGCTCAGCGACCGCGTTCCTGGGTCGTTCGCGAACGAGTCGACTCAAAGAGCCGGCTCTTTTAAGTGAACGATGGGAGTCGGCTCCCGAACGCGAGCCGTTGTCTTTTTTGTTCTCCGCGCTACGGGTGCTACATGCATTCATTCTACGCGTGCTTTGCGTGTCACGGCGCATGCATGGCAGCCAGCATCCAATCACGAGAACAAGCAGCGAGGGGTGGGGGATTTCGATGTGCGATACACGTTGCCTGTGACTGACAGGAGAGAGAAAAAGAGGAGAGAGACGAGTGCGAGTGTGAGTACAAGATGAATGAGACAAGGAAAAGAAGCAGCATTTGGATGCATTTTGATCAGTGTGAGAACACAGGTCAAAAATGTTCAAAATGTTAAAATCTTATGCACAGTATATGCAACAGCAGTATTTGCACTGTCAACATTTTTTTTATATTAAGTGTGGGTGAACTTAAACTGTATGGTATGCTATGCTGTGGTTCCTGTAGGCTTTGCGTGTGTGTGTGTGTGTGTGGGGGGGGGGGGGGGGGCCTCCATGTCCACTTTGCTTGGGGCCCACAAATTCCTTGAAACGGCCCTGCGTCGACGGATAGTTTAAAAATATTGGATGCGCACGTAGAGCTACGGCGAGGGTCTCCGATGACGGCTCTCCGTGTCTACGTACAGCACTGTACGGAGGAGTATAAATCCACCTTTAGACTTTATTAGTCGTACGACAATAATCCCACTTGTGGCTGCATGATTCTCTTTGTGTCTTCAGTGGCTGCCGTCAGTCGAACCCACCTCTACCCTCCTCATCCTCCACCCACCACCCACCACCCTCCTCCACTCACCGCCACCCTCCTCCCCAGAGAGGTTCACCCCCCAGTCCAAGGACTCCATGAGGGATCCTCTGTTATCTTCATCTGTCAGTGCATTATAATCTGTGTTCAAACTAGTCTCTCGTGTGTGTGTGTGTGTGCCTCGTACTGAGTCCATTCCTGTTACTGAACAGCGCCTTGTCTCTCAGTTGAAGTTGGCAGAAATGTTTGCTGCGCAGTTCTTGCAAAAACGGCGGAACGCCTCCTCGATGTGGGCCAGAAGTTTTCCACATGTAGCATTAGGCATGCCCCATCTGCATCAGATGTTACAGCCAGCACCATTTAGGGGTGTGGCCCTGCGGTTCCAAACGGAACATTGCGTACTAATCCCAGCTCCTTTCCCTCCTGGTCCCGACCGCTCAACAACAAGCTCCTGGCTCTGAGGAGTGAGGACTTCCACGGAGGGCCACAGGAATTCTCCATTCCTGTAGCCTTCAAGCTGTTAAATACCTCTCTGACTGAGTCGCTCTGAACTGTCATTAAACTCGGTCACGTTGAACTCCAAGCCTTTTGAAAATGTATCACATCCAGATGAGCTGAGATGTTATTTACCTCAGTCTCTTTCTTCATTTACCTGCTTTCAGTTACATTCGGCTGCGGGTTACATGCTTTATCTATAATTAGAATATTCATATTTATGCCGCAGTATTTTGAGTCTATTTTTATAGTTGTTTATACAGTGTTGATTCTATTCTATTATCTTTGTTTGTGCTCGGAGCTGAGGCAACTGTAGCCCGTAATTTCCTCCGGGATCCACAGCCCTCTGTAGCCCTCTGTCATCAGCCCGTCTCCGGGGCCGTTTCCTTTATACGGCTTTTGTGCGCCACCTGGCGGTCAAATATAAGAATTACTTGGCTTTGCCACGTTGAAAAACAAAATAAACATAGCACTGTTAAAACTTTTATTGTAAGTCAACCAAAAAGGGTAATGGACCCACTTAATACCGTAACACACACACGGGTAACACGCTTAGGTTGCTGCTCAGTGCTGGTGCGTCTTTTGAAGGATTCATGCTCAGTAGTATTACACACACAAGCACACATTGTCAACACTGTTTACTTGATGGACTAACGCGATAACAACAGACTCCATGAAATAAATGGCATCAAAATACAATAAGTTACATTCATAAATAATTGTGCAAATGTTAATGTGTGTCAGTGCAAAAAGCCAACAGCTTATAAAACATGTTACAGTCCAGACTTTCAACGAGTAATGTTTGTACCGTCCCATAGATATTGCTAAAGATAATGTACATTGCAGGTTCTGTTGAGATGCATATTCATGGTATTGTCTTATTAATCTTTATATTGTACAGCACATGTGGTACTTGCGAGATTCAAGATGGCGGCTTTTATACATTAGTGTATTTGAATCCACATGAAACCAATACAGCCCAATACAATCTGCACAAATGCAAGAATGCATTTTTTAATTGTATGATGCCCTGTTAAAATATACCGCACAGAATCCAGGAACTTGAAAAGAAAGCACTGCAGTTAAGCATGTAGTAATGAACGTGTGTCCATCCAGTGGATCTAAAACCAGCCTGGTGCAGGAAGAAACAACAGGAAATACCACCAGAGTAGAAAATGAATCCAGCTCTTCGTTTTAGAGTTTGATTCTTAAAAACGTGCGCTGGAGTCGCTGCATTGTTCAACAAACAAACCAAATGACCACAGAGCGGTGGAGAGCGCATTGGTACTGGGGGTCAGACCCCCATCTCCGGGTTGGGGTACTGGGGGCCAGACCCTGTTCATAACTTGCTGCGGTCCAGCCTCTTCCTGCCCGGGTTGGGGTACTGGGGGTTCTCGATGACCCCCTCCCCAAACTTGAGCTCCAGGAAGGCCCGGGGGTTGTTGGGGGCGTAGGCGGTGATGCCGGCGAAGGGCATGGGCACCAGCGGCTGCAGGAAGTGCTCGGGGAACTCCACGTCCTGCTTGTGCTCCGTCCAGGTGTCCTTGGTCATGACGCCGTTGCGCGGGTAGAAGGGCCAGAGGTCGACGTGGAGGTGGTTGGCCTCGCTGTACTGCACCCGGTAGAAGTCCCCCTCCACGGCGCGCTCCCACACATAGCCGTTGGCGTCCACCAGCGAGCCCGAGTCCAGGTTCTTCAGCTGGTCGCAGTTGGGCACGTCCTCCAGGTACACGCCCAGGTCCACGTCGTAGTCCCAGGGGATGATGTCCTGGTGGCGCGCCGCCCCCAGCAGGGTGCCGCCCTCCAGCCAGTAGCGCACGCCCGAGCTCTCCAGGATGTTGACCACGTACTTGGCCGTCTCGCGGAGCGCGCGCAGGCAGCAGGGCGGCGTCCAGCGCTCCATGTACAGGTAGTCGGGCGTGTCGTCCCGCACCGTGCCGAAGCAGCGCGGCGTCTCCTTGCCGCAGCCGTGCCACTGCTCCTTCCCGTCGGGCAGCAGCAGCCGCTTGAGGCCGAAGCCTCTCATCAGCCGCCCGGCGGCCTCCCTCAGCCCGGAGTCCGCCTTCCACTGGTTGTGGGCGGAGCTGAAGAGCGGCCGGTGGCGGGCCGAGAACAGCGGGCTCTCCAGCAGCTTGACCTTCCAGCCCCGCAGCGAGGTCTGGACGAAGAGCGAGGGGAAGAGCGGGCGGCCCAGCGGCACCGACAGGTTGAAGAGGTCCTCGGTGCGCAGCAGCACCACGGCGTCGCCCTGCAGCGCCGTGCACACGCTGCCACTGCTGCCCGCCGCCGCCGCCGTGTAGGTGGCCGTCCACTCCCGCAGGCTGACGCGCAGGTGGAGGCACTGGGCGGCGGAGCGGGCCAGCACCGGGGCCGCCACCAGCCTCACCGGCCCGCCGCCCTCCCCCTCCAGCTCCCGGATCAGCCGCTCCACCGCTCGGCCCTGCTCCAGCTCCACGCCGTCCGGCACCAGCAGCACGAACTCCGTCTGCACGTGGAACTCGGGCCGGTGGGCCTGGGGCGGCTGGTCGGGACTGGGGAAGAGCACCAGCAGCCGGGCGCCGCCCTCCGGCAGCTCCAGGGGCGGGTAGGGCAGGGTGTCCGCCACCGCCAGGAAGGGCAGCTCCGGCCGCAGGCGCAGGAAGGAGCGCGCCACCTCCCCCACGTAATTCTCAAAGTGCTCAAACTCCCGGAGGAGCACGGTGACACGGGGGCCGCGGCTGTTCCCCTCCGGCCCGGCCGCGCCGGCCCCCACCAGCCCGCCCACGGGCCCCACCAGACCCCCTGCCAGGTTGGAGGCCTGCAGACCCGCCCTCCTGGAGCCCCGGCCCAAGTCCTTCCTCTTCTCCATCATCTGCTGCTGGGCCCGGGACACGTAGTAGAGGATCAGGAGGTTGAGGACGATGGCCCCTGACAGCAGCCCCTGGCAGAAGGTCACACGCATGGCGACTCACAGACCCTCTGTTCACGGGTTGACGGGAGGGAAGAGGAGAGGGAAGAGGAGAGGGGAGAGGAGAGGAGAGGAGAGGGGAGAGGGAAGAGGAGAGGGGAGAGGAGAGGAGAGGGGAGAGGGGAGAGGAGAGGGAAGAGGAGAGGGATCCCCCTGAACTCTATCGACTCCTCGCTTGAGACCCAGGGCCGAGCTGGAGACAATCTGGAGGACAGAAGAACGATCACGGAGTAAAACATCTGCACTGAACATCTGACTGAACTGCCCAGGACTACACTGAGGCTGACATGAAAACAGAAACGCATGATCGACACATTTTAAAGGCTGAATTATGGATGACTTTAACAAATTTGTATACTGTTGGGAAAAACAGTCTGCCTAGTTACTTGACCAGATAAAATGAGACGGAGAGGTAATAAAGTCTGTCAGCACGAGGGCCTCGGATTTATTGAGTCAAAGGTAATACTGATTCATAAAGCGTGAGAGATCGAATATTCTACGTCCCCTAACAGCGCTGAGGTCGTCTGTAGCTTCGCCTCCGTGGAGGTTCTGCTTCAGAAGAGCCCCCGTGATCCGGTGCATGTGAAACTTATAGTTCTTTCCTAGCCAGGTGTGTGTGCTAGGCTTTGTGTGGGTTATAGAGGGTTCTCTTGTCCCTGAGCCTCCGGGTTGTGTTGTCTTTCTGTGTGATATGTGTGTCCTCGCCATCTAGCTGTGGCAGTGTTCTCCGCAGACTGATAGGGGGGCTCGAGTTTTATATGTACTTAGTACCTGTATGTGTTAAATAAAGTACATCAATAATACATTCCCTCAACCATGTGCCGCTCATCACGGCATTTAAAGAGACATGTTGTATAACACGTGAAGCTTCACCTGAACGCACTCATAGGAAGGTTCTCCGCTTCCATCTTCATTCAAGATTTTCAATGCAGCCTATTCGTAGTTTTCACTCATGAAACACCCCTAACAACACCATTAAACGCACTAGCATCACTTACCTTAAAAACACAGCGTATTGTATGACATCTCTTCCTTAAAACACAGTCCGTAGGCCAACTCGGTCCATCGAGACTTGGAGTATCACATCTCCAGGAGAGAAAGTGTGTGTATAGTTACTACCATGTAATGCAGTGTCGGCCAGGCGTGCATCACAGCAGCGGTCCTGCAGCCTCCTGCAGCCTCCTGCAGGGCCGGACCTCGAACGGGTTCGCTTCAAGTTGGTGCGTTATATAGGATCATTATTTAATATGTAAATATAATAAAACGGATCTATTTTGATACGGCTGCATGCCAGATATACGAACCGTTCCCTACTTCCGATCTGGCCTTTCAACATAAGAGTTCTCCCAAACCCCTGACCCACATGGTGACGCGGATCTTCTTTATGTTTCAGATCGTTCTAACCGTAAGACATTAGGAGTGTTGCCCGCTTATAAGACGGCCCCGACATGGACAGCTGGATCCGGGGGTCTTTATGAGTCTTTAGGTGGAGCCCCCCCCCCACGCCTGGACCCCGCCTCCCCGGCCGGAAACCACTAGGGAAGAAGATTAACAAAGTAAGAGTTGGACCAAATCTGACCGATTCACAATTTCTATGATATATTATTGTGTTATATCAGTGAACCATAACTAAAGGTCAAAGTATTTCTTAATAAAACAATAGTGGAATGTATCGAGTGTTGTTCTTCCGACTGTCAAAGACGGGCTTTACTTTGAAGTGCCGGAAGCGGAAGCAGCGAGGCTGACCCGCTCGGTAGTAATTCTGCTTTTACGTTCGAGAAGAAAGGAGCGCAGCTCTCAGTGTGGGGCCTCAACGACGGGACCGTTACGACCGCAGCTCACAGCCCCGACCGGCGACATGGAGGCCGACCGACCAGATCCCGACGGGCCCGGAGCCGCGACGGGAGCCGCGGCCCCCGCGGCGGCGGCGACCGGGGCGGCGGCGGCTGGATGCCCGCAGCCCCGCGAGCCGCAGGACGGGGACGGAGGCCTGTCGCTGCCCGGGATCCTGCACTTCATCCAGTACGAGTGGGGCCGCTTCCAAGCCGAGAAGTACCGCTGGGAGGCGGAGAGGGACGAGCTCCGGGTGAGTGGGGGAGAGGGACGGGCTCCGGGTGAGTGGGGGAGAGGGACGGGCTCCGGGTGGGAGGGAGAGAGAGAGAGTGTGGGCGAGAGGGACGGGCTCCGGGTGAGAGGGGGAGAGAGTGGGGGAGAGGGACGGGCTCCGGGTGGGAGGGAGAGAGAGAGTGGGGGAGAGGGACGGGCTCCGGGTGAGTGGGGGAGAGGGACGGGCCCCGGGTGAGAGGGGGAGAGGGACGGGCTCCGGGTGAGTGGGACTAGCTCCGGATGAGCGGGGGAGAGGGGGGAGCTCCGGGTGAGGGGGGGGGGGGAGAGGGTCCACCACACACAAGCATGGAGGATTTTGTTGTGCTTGGATAACATGACGCTAACGCTAACGGGCTAACCCTGCACACAGCTCAGATGTCATTGTTGTTGCTTAGAAATGGGCATTCTGTGTGTGTGTGTGTGTGTGTGTGTGTGTGTGTGTGTGTGAGAGAGAGAGATGGGGACTCAGAGAACGGCACTAATCTCAAGCCCGCCTCGACCCACTCTGACGTGTTCGTGACCTTTTTACGTGACCTGTGATGTTACCATAATATTGCAGATCACGTGATTATTATTTTGGTTGATATTCTATTCTGTCACACACGGGTTATGTTGTGTGTGTACTCATGATGTGGGCTTACCCTACAGCATCATGGGTCAGGGTATCTGCAGGCTGGTTTACATAATCCAACGTAGTTAAAAATAACTTGATGAAATATGAATGAAAAACAACATAGTGGGACAGTGCTCTCTGCTTTATCCTGGTGTGGTGGGGCGTGTGTGTTCAGTGATGGGGGTGATGTCATGCACAGCGGACTTCGACCAAAGCTTTCAGTGCATCCTTTATGTGTGTGAGTTTGCTCTGTGCCTTAGTGGAGCAATCGTAACACTGCTATAAGATGACAGCCACCAAAACAAACAGGGGACACACCCACTACCCTCCCAGATAGTCCAGGCGGGCGGGTTGAGGCCCGTGCGTCTCAGCAGCAGTAGGACCTGACCAGAGGATGCCGACCTCATCAGTCTTTGTGTCTTTATGAGGGCCCTCGTCACAGCGGGGGTCTGTGACTCAGTGCCGTACGGGCCAACATGTGTGTGGCGGTCACAGATGGCAGACCAGACTGCCCCCCCCCCCCCCGCCCCCACCTCGGGTCTGGGCCAGGTGGGACCAGAACCATTGGCCCCGCAGGGAGCCCAGACAAAGGCCCGGCGGACAGGTGCCAGGGGCCCGGCGGACAGGTGCCAGGGGCCGTGTCCTCTTTACACACACGTGCTGCTGGGCACACACGCATGCTGACATAATCCCTCTGGGAATCCTATCAAACAGGGGGAATGCTCTCCTTCAGTAACTCAACCCTGCTCAGAGGGGCAGCTGTTTGTTAGGAGCTCAGCGAGGAACGGGTTGGGCAGGTCCTGCGTTTCCTCATGTAGGAGGTGAAGTGAGGGGGCCACAGTAGCTGTGTGTGTGTGTGTGTGTGTGTGTGTGTGTGTGTGTGTGTGTGTGTGTGTGTGTGTGTGTGTGTGTGTGTGTGTGTGTGTGTGTGTGTGTGTGTGTGTGTGTGTGTGTGTGTGTGCGTTCCAGGCGTATTCATGTATAAATAACGGTGTGCACTGAGCCATCCCATGAGTCCATGACCCCTATACTGTACTGTTGTACGGCCTGTCAGCACACACACACACACACACACGCAGGGCTGCATGCAGGCCTACAGTATAAACAATGATAACCAGACTGGACCCTCTGCGCTCTCGGCTGCGTGTGCATTCTTACGGCCATGTGACTCGGCAGAGAGTGGAGTAGACACTGATGAGTTGATTACCTCCATCTTTGGGCTCTGAGGCGTTGGAGGAAGAAGACGATGATTGTGATGATGATTGTGATGTTGGCTTTCTCTGGTGCGTTGCACACTCACGCCCTCATGCCCTCAAACGCACAGAGAAAAACAACGCTGGCCCAGAAAAGTCCCCTGCTCTACTTTTGGCTCCAGGATTCTCTGCTGGCTAATGAGATGGGGGGCCGGAGGGGGGGGGGGGGGGGAGGCGGAAGATGAGAGGATGGGGGGGGGGCGCAGAGGATGAGAGGCAGGTTTCCAAGCAGCATGACAGACGGACTGAGCGGAGGAGGCTAAATGTGTCGGCCTCACTCCAGGGGGGTGACCTGTAAGAGTTTGCAGCACGAGGCCGGGCCTGGCCACAGCAGACCCACCTGGGCGTCGTCTTCAGGTGCATCCTGGCTGAACCACAGGTCATGTTCACGAGCACAGCAGAGCCGCACCAACACGAAACCGGTTTAAAACCAACATTCAAACGTAAGCAATCGTTTTGTTTTTACTTGGTCTTATCGTCGGCATGGGTTTCCTTTTTAAATGGCTTTCATTTGATTTTGGTCTAATTGGATTCTGTGAAAGTGGGAAGCTGATGCTTCCCTTCCTCCTAAGGCTCTGATAACCGGGTTTATATCTGAGGTCACTGGCTGAGGGTTCCTCTTACACTCTTCAGTACGGCTGGCACTGATGCCTTCATATTTGTTTCCTGTTCTGTTTCTTGATGCATATTTTCTCGCCTAGCTCCGGTGAAACGCCGGCCGCACGGCGGTTGCTGGTGAGACGGCTCCATGAGAGAAGGTGTCGTCTGGCCCTCTGGACCGCGCGCTAAGCCCACTTACTCTCATTAATCCTGGTAGTGTGCCATGTTAGGCAGGAGGACTTGGGACGTGTGTGTGTGTGTGTGTGTGTGTGTGTGTGTGTGTGTGTGTGTGTGTGTGTGTGTGTGTGTGTGTGTGTGTGTGTGTGTGTGTGTGTGTGTGTGTGTGTGTGTGTGTGTGTGCGTGCGTGCGTGCGTTCCACAAGTTAAAGCTTGTCACCTGTCCAAGCAGACATGCATGCTGTGGCCTTTTACGGTAACCCAGAGCCATGGCCCTCTGCTCTGACTCCTACTGCTCTGTCTCCACGCGGCCACCGGTGTACCTGGTCTACAGCAGTGGTGTTGATGTGCTCTCTTTCCATCCCTTCCATCATGATTTTGTCTCTCACGTCAAAGCCTGGGATTCATCATGGTTGGATCATTGATCCATCAAGGTTTGGCTGGGACTACTGCCCACCAGCGGAGCTATTAGAAGGTGGTCAGATGAAGAAGAAGACCGTTTTATCGATCAGGCACGAACACAATGGTATACCAAAGGCTCAGATGGGCCGTTCACACTACTTATTATGGTCTGGATTCCTCTTACCACCAGCCAGGCTGATGAGAAGACTTCCCTGTGTTACACAAACCAGGTATGTTGTGTGTGAACACGTTCATGTGTTCATGTGTTCTGGGCGATGGTTGGTCCTCTGTTGTAGCCTGTGCTCATGTGTTCTGGGCGATGGTTGGTCCTCTGTTGTAGCCTGTGTTCATGTGTTCTGGGCAAGTGTCCTCTTGCAGCCCGGGCGTCTCCCCATGAGACAGCGTTCTCAGTCTGCTCTAGTTTCCCGGCGCGTGGCGAACACACAAGTTCAGACACGACGGCCATGATGCAGAGACCGAAGCACTCGTAGTGAACGTGGTTCTGGCAGGAGAATAGAGCACCTCCCGGCTCTAATGTTAAATACCGTCTGATGAGGCTAGGAATAGCCCGGCTAAAGATAGCTTTTCCTAACGCTCAGATTATTGTTTGGTTTTCAAGTGTTTCTCTAGATTTGACCAGCAGAGGGCCTGAACCCTCACTGTGCTAAATGTGCTTGTCTGTTTGCGTGCCAATTTGGGGGATTTGGAGGGTTGTGTGCTGGTGATTGATGCATCAGTGCTGGGTTGCGGTTTGATAAGACATCTTTCCTGGCGTCAGGCGAGCATGTTTGTCAAGTTGTTGTTTGTGACCGGAAGAGCCCGAGGGCTGTGATAACGAAAGACACCAAGGATTGAGCCACTTCCTGTTCCGGTTATTCTGGAATTTGGTTTATCTCCATGTTGAGGAGGAAGCTGAATGCTCTCCTCTTCCTGGTGTCTGAGGCCGCCTTACACCAGGCGAAGAGGTTGTGTGGTCGTATTTAAATGATTACATGAAGGGCCATTGGCTGCCCTGTTCAGCTCACCCAATAATACAAAGGGTCCTCCATCTCCTCCTGTTTCTAGAGCAGAGCGAGGGCTGTGGCGTGCTCTGACTGGTGCAGCTCACAGAGGAAGGACAAAGGTGGGAAAGGAAGGAGGAAGCAGGAAAGGGAGGATGTGTCATCGGCCAGATGTGTGTGGAGAGGATGTGCATGGCCACTGGGAACACTGGGGGCAGCCCTGCAGTGGGTGGTGTGTTGAGGTGCGTGGCCACTGGGAACACTGGGAGCAGCCCTGCAGTGGGAGGTGTCCTCTCTGCCAGATGTGTGCTGGGTTCTGGTTGCAGCAGTTATAAATAAAGCGTTGTGTTGCCCAGCCCTCTACTTATATCGCTGGTCTGGCTGCTGGCCTCCTCCCTCATCAACCAGCCCTCCTCCCCCTCAGCACAGACTCCGATCTGATAATGTAAACATAGTGTCCACGACTCACCAGTGTAAATACATGCTGGTGAACCGCCTTGTGGCAATGTTGTGCTATTCAAATGTTGGCGTGTGTGTTGTGGCTTTCATCCTCGGTAATCGTGTGTGTGTGTGTGTGTGTGTGTGTGTGTGTGTGTGTGTGTGTGTGTGTGTGTGTGTGTGTGTGTGTGTGTGTGTGTGTGTGTGTGTGTGTGTGTGTGTGTGTGTGTGCGTGTGTCTAGGCTCAGGTGGCGTTCCTCCAGGGCGAGAGGAAGGGGCAGGAGAACATGAAGCAGGACCTGGTGAGACGCATCAAGATGCTGGAGTACGCCCTCAAACAGGAGAGGTACGCGAGCAACACACACACACTCAACGCACACTAACGCACACACCACAGTAACACACACACACACACACCACACTGACGCACACGGCACAGGTACGCCCACACCGCACTAACTCTCAAACAGGAGCGGTACGAGAGGAGGCCTACAAATTCACAAAACGAACACGCAATCACAACACTAACACACACTCACAACACTAACACGCAATCACAACACTAACACACTTGCAACACCAACTCACACTCACAGCACACACTCACAACACTAACACACACTCACAACACTAACACACTCACACGTTTCCCTTCCTCTGTGCTCTGATACCTTATCAGCCATCAGTCTTCTCAGCGGTCACTGTGATTGATGTGTCTGCTGCCCCTTGTGGTGGCCTGTGGTGTTGATGTGTCTGCTGCCCCTTGTGGTGGCCTGTGGTGTTGATGTCTCTGCTGCCCCTTGTGGTGGCCTGTGGTGTTGATGTGTCTGCTGCCCCTTGTGGTGGCCTGTGGTGTTGATGTTTGCTGCCCCCTTGTGGTTGCCTGTGGTGTTGATGTGTCTGCTGCCCCCTGTGGTGGCCTGTGGTATTGATGTTTGCTGCCCCCTTGTGGTGGCCTGTGGTGTTGATGTTTGCTGGCCTGTGGTGTTGCAGGGCCAAACACCAGAAGCTAAAGACCGGTACGGACCAGAGCCCTGGAGACAAGAAGCCGGAGCTGGAGGCTGAGCCGCGTACGTTTACCAACAGAGCTACCGTTGTCATGGAGCCCGGCTGGGTGACTGGGCCGCTGGGTCTAATGAACGATTCTGTTTTGCTCCAGTACCCAATGGCCCGGCCGAGGCAGATTCCGAGCCAGCCAATCAGATGTCCTGGAAGGAGGGGCGTCAGCTATTACGAAAGTGAGGCTCCTTTCCATCCGTTGTTGGTAACGTTGGCGACGCAGTTGCTCAGCATCATGGGGGTGTGGGAGTGTGGACGATGGAGCCTCACCTGGCCCCGTCTCACTGGACCCTGGGGGCTGGGGCCAGGCTGGTCAAACCAGCCATCTCCAACACACACACACACGGTGGAGGGTTCGCCAGCATGGCAACGTGGAGCACCACATGGACCACTCTGCACCCTAAACCCTCCACATACTACACGATGAGCAGTGATTCATAGTATCAATGAGGTCGTATCCTGTGGTTCCTGATGGTCTTCCTGCTTGTCTTCCTGTCATGTGGTTCCTGGTGGTCTTCCTGATGGTCTTCCCTGGTGGTCTTCCTGATGGTCTTCCCTGGTGGTCTTCCTGATGGTCTTCCCTGGTTGTCTTCCTGATGGTCTTCCCTGGTTGTCTTCCTGATGGTCTTCCCCGGCGGTCTTCCCGATGGTCTTCCCTGGTGGTCTTCCCGCTGGTCTTCCCGGCGGTCCTCAGGTACCTGGAGGAGGTGGGCTACTCAGACACCATCCTGGACATGCGCTCCAAGCGCGTGCGCTCCCTGCTGGGGAGGAGCAGCCCGGAGGCCAACGGCCCCCCGCTCAGCGAGACCTCCCCCGAGGGAGAACCCTTCGGCGGAGGAGGTGGGGGTGGAGGAGGGGGAGGTGGTGGTGGTGGTGGTGGTGGTGGTGGTGGAGGAGGAGGAGGCGGCGGCGTGGGAGGAGGCAGTGACAGCGGAGAGTCCCTATTGGTCCGACAGATAGAGGAGCAGATCAAGAGGTGAGTGGGGGGGGGCGGGGAGGGATGGTGACGGCCGACAGACTGCAGGCCTGTCTCTATCTCTGGGGGGGAAGGACTGGAGTAAAGTGTGTGTGTGTGTGTGTGTGTGTGTGTGTGTGTGTGTGTGTGTGTGTGTGTGTGTGTGTGTGTGTGTGTGTGTGTGTGTGTGTGTGTGTGTGTGTGTGTGTGTGTGTGTGTGTGTGTGTGTTAGGAACGCGGGGAAGGAGAGCACCAGCTCCCGGGTGGGCGGGTCGGTCCTGGACCAGATCCCCTTCCTGCACGGCTGCCAGGACGAGGAGGACGACAGCGACGAGGAGGACGACTTCACGGGCATGGCCACGGACTGCATCGACGGAACCATCCGGAAAAACAAGAAGGCCCGTGCCAAGGTGGGTTCCCCCCGATGCCGTGCGTGGCGAGCGGCCGAGGAGCCGCGGGTGTCCTGCTCTCTGCTCACACCCCCCCCCCCTCCTCCCCCCTCTGCTCACCCTCCCCCACCCCCACCCCACCCCTGTCCTGCTGCAGGCCGGCCCGGAGCCCATGACCTCTGACCTGGACCCGGAGGAGGACGAGGAGGAGGAGGAGGACTCTGAGGACGCGCTCGGCGAGTTTGACTTCCTGGGCTCGGGGGAGGAGGGGGAGGGCGCGGGAGAGGCCCGCCTCTCGGGGGACGGACGGGAGTTAGGTACGCTGTTGCCATAGCAACGACACCACCCTCCACCACCACCACCACCACCACCACCACCACCAGCACCAGCACTGCCCTCCACTCCACTCTCCCATCACGCGTCACCAGTTTTTAACTTCCTGTCTCTCCTGTACCCTTCCGGCCCTTTCTGTTGGTTGTCCTCGCTGTGTCTGGGCGTCCTGACTTGTCAATAAAGCCGATGTCTTTCCCCAAGCACTCGTCTCTCTGTGCCTTTCATGAAACCTCTGGGCGCTCTCGTCTCGTCTGCGTGCTCCCATTTCCTGTCACCACGCACTCAGGCCTGCTCTGCGTTCCTCCGCAGACACCCCTGGGGTTCTGCTTTTGGTTTGTGTTTGTTCATGTCGTCATATTCACCCCCCCGTCACGGGCAGGAACGGTCAGCTTTTTATATTTTTGATTTGCGTTGGACTTCCTGTCTGTCGCTCATGGACCACGTTCCGCTTGCTCCGGCCTCTCCGCCCGCTTCCCTTTTGGTTCTGCCTTTTTGATTTACGGCCGTTCCTCGGTCTGTGTGTGTGTGTGTGTGTGTGCGTGCGAGTGTGTGTGTGTGTGTGTGCGTGTGCGTGTGTGTCTGTTTTAATTTGACCTCCATTCCCCCCCCACCCGTCTCGCCATCTCCTGACCTCTGACCTCTCTGCATGACTGGCTGTGTTTGTTTGTCCCCTCTGCCCGGTTCAGAGAACCACAGGAACAAGTTACAGGGCATCATGTCGGACTTCCCCCCCAAACCCTCCCCCCCCCCTTCGGTGTCGGGACCGGCTCGCCCCGGGGAAGGTAAGACCCCCGACCCCCCCCCCCCCCCCCCCCCCCCCTCTGGCCTGCAGAGCCCCCCGCCCACCAGACACTCCTCCACCATCTCTTCTGATCTGCTCTTTTCTTAGAGGAGGCGTTGGATATGTCATCGGACCTCAAAGGCTTTCGCCTCCTTAATGGGCTATTGTGGAGAACCCGGTTCTACAGAGGGACCCTGTACTACAGAGAACCCTGTACTACTCATAGAACCCTGTACTACAGAAGAGAACCCCATTCTCACTCAGAGGAGACTACAGAGGAGAACCCTGTTTTACAGAGGTTCTCCTGTGGAGAACCCTGCTATACCGATAGCCCTGTTCCACAGAGGTTCTCCTTATGAGGGAACCTCTTTCTTAATAAGGTTCCATAGAGAGGCCAGCCAGACCGGCTTTAGGCGTAGCACGGAGCCCCTCGTGATGACTGTGGATGACTGGTTCTGCTCTCCCCCCACCAGCAGGGGGCGCCCTGGGCTTCTCCTCTGACGTCTTCATCATGGACGCCGTCGGGGGAGGGGACATGAACCTGGGTGAGCTGGCGGACCTCACGGTCGCCAACGACAACGACCTCTCCATGGACGTGAGTACTCACGCCGCACAGCAGTTCCGATCCATTGAGGTCTCCTGTCCGACACACGCCTCCTAGCATGGACCGCCACACCCTGAGGGACACCCTCGCCCCCTCACACCCTCAGGAACCCCCTCACCCCCTCTGGCACCCCCTCACCCCCTCAGGAACCCCCTCACCCCCTCAGGAACCCCCTCACCCCCTCAGGCACCCCCTCACACTCTGAGGAACCCCCTCACACTCCCTGCCCTGACAGTTCTGTCCTCACCCCT
Organism: Micromesistius poutassou; assembly: GCF_964030765.1. NCBI lineage: Eukaryota > Metazoa > Chordata > Actinopteri > Gadiformes > Gadidae > Micromesistius > Micromesistius poutassou. The sequence continues at coordinate 19,284,783 of NC_140274.1, read as the reverse complement.
TCCCCTCCCTGACTGTCCGCACCCCTTCCCCTCCCCTCCCCTCCCGTCCTGTCCTCACACCCCTCCCCTCCCTTATTGCCTCCCCCCTGACTGCCTCCCCCCTCTCCCTGAATGCCTCCCCCCTCTGGTCTCCCCCCCCCCATCCCCCCCCCGTGGTCTCCCAGATGCAGGACAACCGTGAGGAGTTCAAGAAGACGTGGAACCCTCGCTTCACGCTGCGCAGCCACTTCGACGCCATCCGCGCCCTGACCTTCCACCCCAGCCAGGAGGTGCTGCTCACCGCCTCCGAGGACGGAACCCTGAAGCTGTGGAACCTCAACAAGGCCATGCACTCCAAGAAGTAGGGAACCCCCCCCCCCCCCCCCCGTCTCCGCAGAACCGCTACCCCCCCCCCCCCACGCACACAGGTCTCCGTAGCCCCCAGCTAACCCCCGTCTCTTGGTCTTTAACCATAGGAACGCAGCGCTGGACGTGGAACCCATCTACACCTTCAGAGCACACAGGTGAGGAACACATGAACACATGAACACATGATGAACCCATCTACACCTTCAGAGCACACAGGTGAGGAGCACATGAACACATGAACACATGATGAACCCATCTACACCTTCAGAGCACACAGGTGAGGAGCACATGAACTCATGAGGAACACATGAACACATGAGGAACACATGTACACTGGATGACCCCGTGCATCCACCCCAAGTCTCTCCCCTCACCCTCCTCTGTCTGTCTGTCTGTCTGCAGCGGGGCGGTGCTGTCTCACACTCTGTCTGTCTGTCTGCAGCGGGGCGGTCCTGTCTCACTGTCTGTCTGTCTGCAGCCGGGCGGTCCTGTCTCACTGTCTGTCTGTCTGCAGCGGGGCGGTCCTGTCTCACCCTCTGTCTGTCTGTCTGTCTGCAGCGGGGCGGTCCTGTCTCACCCTCTGTCTGTCTGTCTGTCTGTAGCGGGGTGGTCCTGTCTCACTGTCTGTCTGTCTGCAGCGGGGCGGTCCTGTCTCACCCTCTGTCTGTCTGTCTGTCTGCAGCGGGGCGGTCCTGTCTCACCCTCTGTCTGTCTGTCTGTCTGCAGCGGGGCGGTCCTCTCTCTGGCCATGGGTCCTGACGGTGAGGCCTGCTACAGCGGGGGTCTGGACAGCTCGGTCCGCTGCTGGAAGATCCCGGACCTGAACGTGGATCCCTACGACAACTACGGTACCGGGCACACGCCGGCAGGTTGCAGACACTGGGTCTGTTGAACATTCAGGGCGGCTTTTAAAGAGGCTTTTAGAGGGACGCTTTTATCCAGAGCCACTTACGATAAGTCCATTTGTCAGAAGAAGGAGAAACAACAATATATCGCTGTCGGTACAGTAAGGATGTTCATAGAACCAAGTGCCAAGCACTAACGATCACTACCGTTAACCCATTCCCTGTATGCAACAAAGATAGCTAGGTGAAGACTCTACACGAGTGCCAGGGCGTACAACGTATAATAAGAGTGCACATTAAGTGCCAGGACGTACTACATTCAATAAGTGCGTACATTAAGTGCCAGGACGTACAACATTCAATAAGTGCGTACATTAAGTGCCAGGACGTACAACATTCAATAAGTGCGTACATTAGATGCCAGGACGTACAACATTCAATAAGTGCGTACATTAGGTGCCAGTCATATAAAATATTCATGCAATTGCAGATTAGCTTTTGAGCGATAACCTTAAGTAGTTATTGAAGTTGACCAGTGGAATCACGTGGCTATGAAACGGGTACAGTGTTAAGCCTGGATTTCTTTACCTATTTACTTCATAACTGTGTGTGTGTGTGTGCGCCCCCCCCCAGACCCGGGCATTGAGAGCAGCGTCCTGGCGGGCCACGAGGACTCGGTCTGGGGGCTGGCCTACTCGGCGGTCCACCAGCGGCTGGCCTCGTGCTCAGCGGACGGCAGCGTGCGCGTCTGGGACCCCCTGGCCTCCAGCCCCTGCCTCTCGGTCCTCAACAAGGAGAAAGGTAGCGGCCCCGTCGCCATGGTAACCCCCCCCCCGGGGTGCCGCGGTGTGGAGGAGCTTTGTGTACTATTGACGGTGGCTCTTTCTTTCTTTCCCCTCCCCTCCCCCCCCCCCCCAGAGCGTGGCACCCCCACCTCGGTGGCCTTCGTGACCTCCGACCCCAACCAGGTGGTGGTGTCGTTCGACGGCGGCGACACGCTGCTCTACGACCTGAACACGGAGCAGAGCCTCATCGCCCTGGAGACGCAGACCCAGGACGGTGAGGACCCCCCCCCCGCTGTTCCTCTGGCCTCCTAGCCTCAGACCGTAGCGTAGCTCGTCCCCTAGCCTCAGACCGTAGCGTAGCGCGGGCTCTGAGCCTCGGACCGTAGTGCAGCTCGTCTCCTTAGCCCCATACCGTAGCGTAGCTTTTCCCCTTAGCCTCAGATCGTAGCGTAGCGCAGGCCTGTGTCCGGTGTCCCCCGGCCTCCAGGGGGCCAGCCTGTGTCCGGTGTCCCCCCGGCCTCCAGGCGGTTGATGAGCTGTGCTTTTGTTGTGTCCCCAGGGAGCCAGCTGATCCACCGTGTGGTCAGCCACCCCTCGGAGCCGCTCTCCATCACCGCCCACGACAACCGCACCATCCGCTTCCTCGACAACAAGAGCGGTGAGCGCCTGCCGCCGGGGGGGGGGGGGGGGAGCTACAGTCCGCTGTGGAAGAACAATGCATTTAAGTGTGTGTGTGTGTGTGTGTGTGTGTGTGTGTGTGTGTGTGTGTGTGTGTGTGTGTGTGTGTGTGTGTGTGTGTGTGTGTGTGTGTGTGTGTGTGTGTGTGTGTGTGTGTCCCTGCAGGTAAAGTGGTCCACTCCATGGTGGCTCATCTGGACGCGGTCACCTGTCTGACCACCGACCCCAAGGGGACGTACCTGATCTCTGGCAGTGAGTAGCGCTCAGTCCGCCACGTCGGCGCGCACCACGACCCTGACTCACTCACTCACCAACCCAATGAGAGCTTCCCCTGCTGCTGGCGTTAGGAAAGACAGGAAACAAGCGTTGAGTTATTTGTAATCCATGTTAGATTTACATTCGCCTTTACATTCAGGGCCTTGAGCAGACGCTGTTATCCAAAGCCACTTACAAAAAGTCCATTTGTCAGAAGAAAGAGAGACAACTATATAGTCTTAAGTGCTGTTTTTAAGTGCAAGGACGTACAACATACAATAAGTCTGTACATTAAGTGCCAGATATGCCTTCTTCTGATTATTCTCCCTCTTCCAACGCCGTCCCTCAGTAAACAGCCGAGCCGTGTGAATGTCAGGCACTGGTGTTAAGGGATCAGAAGCACCCTGAAGGAAACCACAATAAAAGAGGACATTGTGAAGTAAAATACCTCCAAGGCAGTGATCTAATCCTCTTCACTGAAGCGAGGAGACCTTAGTCTTAGTTTCGTTCTTACCTTTACTTTACCTGGGACGTCCCACTGAGATGACAACATCTCTGTCAAAGAGCCCCGGACAAAAGAGCAGCAATAAAGTCTCAAAAAACAAACATTAACAGTACATGGAACAAAACCTATTTGAGTACGTCACTGAACCACAGGCCTGACCGAGAGCTGGAGCCGGTCTAACCAGTAGAGTGGGTACAGATAACAATTGGAACGCCTCCAAACCCTTCAGGACCATCCTGAAGGCCTTAAGCGGGGTCCACTAGAGGATCCTTTAGGGGCATCCACTAGAGGATCTTCTCGGGCGTTCCACTATAGGCTCCCCCAGAGGATGCACTAGAGGGATCCACTAGTGGAGCACCCTAGAGGGATCCAATAGTGAAGTATCCACGGATCCTCTAGGGTGTCTACCTCAGCTAGAAGGATCCTCTAGAGTCTAGAGAGGATCCCTCTAGCTGAGCTCATGTCTGAGAGGCTCCAGGTTTTAAGGGACCACGAAGGCCTGTGGGCCCCCATGGCGGTGTCTCACCCCTCTGCCGCCCCCCTCAGGCCACGACTGCTCGGTGCGCCTGTGGATGCTGGACAACAGGACGTGCGTGCAGGAGATCACGGCGCACCGGAAGAAGCACGACGAGGCGATCCACGACGTGGCCTTCCACCCCTCCCAGCCCTTCATCGGCAGCGCCGGCGCCGACGCCCTCGCCAAGGTCTTCGTCTAGCGGCCCAGCGCCCGGCACGGGGTGAGAGGGTAAGGTCTGGGAAGACGGGTGTGGTGGTGAGACGGGTGGTGGTGGTGGTGGTGGTGGTGGTGATGTGTCTACTATGTAACAACATGTCTGTCTGTCTGTCTGTCTGTAGAGTCGGAGTGGACCGCCGGCCTGAAGACTGAAGCGGACCTCACTTGTCCCTCCCCCCCTGTCCTCTCCCCTCCTCTCCTCCCCCGTCCTCCCCTGTCCTCCCCCCTCTCCTTCCCCTGTCCTCCCCTCATCTCCCCCAGTCCTCACCCGGCTTCTTCCTGTCCCCCCCCCCCCGTCCTGCAGCCCGCTGGCTGGGTGCTCTCCCCAGGACCCCACCCGGACCCCACCCGGCCCCCCCTGCTGATCCATGATGCCTCAGTGACTCCTTGGAATACTAATCATACTCTGCTTTTATAACACAAGGTCTGCTCTGTTTTCAACTACTAATGTCTTGAGGCATCACCTTTTTTCTACACTACAATGTTCAAACCCTTCCCCTTTTTCTCTTCTCGGTTCTGCCAATGGTCACTATGTGTGTGTGTGTGTGCGTGCGTGTGCGTGTGTGTGTGAGAGTGTAAAAGCGCAGGGCTTGGATTGCTGACACTACGCAGATAAAAGCCCACAGGATGTGTACACAAACGAAACGCACAAAGGCTTTTAATTTGAAATATTTGTATCCACTCGCTCTTCCCCCTCCTGTGAAGACGTGGACACGGCCATCAGTCTGTCTGACTCAACAAGACAATGAACTACATTCCAAAGAGAGTGCGTGCGTGCGTGCGTGCGTGCGTGCGTGCGTGTGGTAAGTTACACCGAATGTTTTACTCCGCGTTTGAGTCGCTACCCAGCGGTCAAACCAATAGCTTTAATTTCAGCCTCATTGCCAAGACACCCAAGTGACATAACGCTGTTATAGTTTGAGTCTTCATTTGGACCGCTGCACCTGTCTTCCCGTCATGACCTCTGACCCCTCTGTGCACACTAATGAGCGGGCGTGTCTCCTCTGAGGAGGACCTCGTTAGCCACGAGGAGGAGATCCCAGGGGCTCTGAAGAGCGTCGGTCTGAGATGTTCAGGTTCGATTCCCATCCCAGACCGCAGCTTTTTTTTTTTTTTTTTAAACTGAGATCTGAGTGTTTGAATCATGACTCTAAGAATGTGTGTGTGTGTGTGTGTGTGTGTGTGTGTGTGTGTGTGTGTGTGTGTGTGTGTGTGTGTGTGTGTCACTAACTAGGTTACAGATCTTATATAGAATTACTCTTCACCTTCAAGATGTTGATTGTTGACATATTTCCACCAACCAGCCTCTGGTGCTTCTCCCCCTAGAGGTCACTGGTCGTACTGGTCCTCTAGGGCTGGGGGATTCTCCCCGTACGTCACTGGTCGTAATGGTCCCCTAGGGCTGGGGGAGCTGGTTAGTGAGGGTGTAGGTTCAGATCCATTCTGCTGGTACCTCCACCGTTCCTCCAGTAACCCGTTGGCTGCTGGTCTCTGGGTCTCAGCCAGCGCACAGCTCTTATTTATTCAGGCTTTTGGAGAAGCTTGTCTCTCCAGGGGGCCTCGCCCTGAGGGCCCGGTCCAGGGGGCCCCGCCCTGAGGTCCAGGTCCGGGCTCAGACCAGGAGTGCAGCACACTTCTTATGTCTGTGGAGATAAAGAAGGAGGAGTGGAGCTGAGGAGGAACGGCTGAGGGTCAGAGTGGACCCTCCTTCCTGTTGGTGTAGTTGAGGTGTGGTGCTCTGTCCTGAGGGGGCGCTGTTTCCCTGAGACCAGGGGGGCTCGTATTGGACTCAGGGACGCGGGGGGGGTGGGGGGCAGCTTAAAGTCCAATGACGGTGACTGTTATCGTCCTGATCGCTCAGCATTCCTCTGTTGAAGTTTGTTGCTCCGATTCAATGTTCACGGAGCGGCTAACGGGCTAGGTGGCTAACGGGCTAGGTGGCTAACAGGCTAGGTGGCTCACGGGCTAGGTGGCTAACAGGCTAACCCAGTAGGTTGTGTTCCAGGGCCCCTAGCTCTCAGCGCTAACAGGCTAACCCAGTAGGGGGTGTTGTGGGGCCGCTAGCTCTCAGCGCTAACAGGCTAACCCAGTAGGGGGTGTTTTGGGGCCGCTAGCTCTCAGCGCTAACAGGCTAACCCAGTAGGGGGTGTTGTGGCGCCGCTAGCTCTCAGCGCTAACAGGCTAACCCAGTAGGGGGTGTTGTGGTGCCGCTAGCTCTCAGCGCTAACAGGCTAACCCAGTAGGGGGTGTTGTGGGGCCCCTAGCTCTCAGCGCTAACAGGCTAACCCAGTAGGGGGTGTTGTGGGGCCGCTAGCTCTCAGCGCTAACAGGCTAACCCAGTAGGGGGTGTTGTGGGGCCGCTAGCTCTCAGCGCTAACAGGCTACATGCTGCCCCCCTGGAGACTGGAGGGTTGTAGAGATCGTTTAGTTCATTAAAACAATGCTGGTTCAATCGTGTGTTTCACCCCTAGTCACTATAGAGATGCTATCCTGTACATTTGGAGTTATTTCCAATTTCAAAAAACAAACGTGGTTTATGACGCATTAAAAAAAGGACAAAAAAAAGTCCAAGTGAGGGAGGAGAGGATCACAGCGGGGGGGTGACGCTGTGAAGGTCCGTCAGTTTCATGTTTTACCTGTCGCATCTTTTTGGACTGGATATGATAATTAAGATGTAAGAATATTGTAGTATCATATCAGGTGAATCATTCTTTGCTAGGCATAGAGACTGCTTGTGATTGACAGCTATGTATACCTTGTAAAATATTAAAGAAAAAAGGAAAAAAAAAGAATCAGTAATCAGTCAGAGGCCAAGGTAAAGGACTCGTTTCTTTGTGTTTTTTAATTTTATTTTTTTAATAGCAACTTATCACTGTGTGATATTTTGTACATCATATTACGCTGTATTCCAACTGTTTCCTCAATCAACAGGCCATAGGAGACCTGCCTTTTTATTTAGTTTTATTATATATATTTTTGAATTGCATTCTGGCTTGTACCTAATAACATTTCCCTGTTTCTTTGTTTACGGGTCCCTATGTACGTTATTGAGCAAAAAATAAAGATTTTGTACAGTGAATAGAGTTGCGGTCTGTCACCCTTCATGTATGTGTCTGGCAAACGTCCCTTTACAGTCAAGGCTTTAAGATCAGAATTCAGGTCATTTCAACTTATTGGTATTTATGCAATTACACATTGTTGTGACTTTTTTTTAATTTTTTTTACGTCTCACACAAATTTACATAAAAACGTATCTTTAAAGTTTTGCATGTGAAGCCAGTGGGTCTATACCGTAACCTAGTGGTGTTTTGTCCACCATCTAATCAAATGTGGGTAGATCACTATATTTCTGAAGTAGGCCACATGTAAAAACAGAGTCGACCACTTGGGGGCGCCCATACCTCCCAAAGGGCCTCTAATACTAGCCTCATTTGTTGACCTCGTTGGGATGTTTGTCATTAGAAGCACTTTCATCAGGATTGGTAAACAGCCCACAGACACGTTCCTTCTGTCCGAGCCGCTTCATTCTCTGCTTCATTCTCGTTCCACAGAGCAGCAGGCTCTGTGGAAGTGATCTATTTATGACAACACTTCCTGCTCAGCCACACAAAATGGCTCCTGGTCACTGCTTCACTCTTATGAAAACATACGTGACCTTAGAGTTCGTTGATAGTTATCCTTGAATAACTTACTCGGAAATCCTTCTCTACAGGCTCATAACTTCTAATCCAACAGGCTAGTCTTTGCCTAATCTGCCTCATTTTAAATTAAATAAGTAAGGATCAAATATTTTTCAGTTTCCATTTTGACATCTCCAGGACAAACTGGAAGGGCTTCCAGTTCCATCCGTGCTATTTGACGGAGCTTCCATTAGCAGGTGGAACCTGCAGTCCACCCCACGCTCTGCTGAGGTCCTACTGAAGACCTGAAGGTAGGGCCACTCGTGTGTACACACCCGCACTGTGGTCTGTGACTAGTGAGAGTCTCACTGCGGGGGCCGACCAACGTTCTTCATAATAAGCCGAGTTCATGCATGACGGCAGACATGTCACTAGATTTCAACGTCAGAGAAGAGGAGAGATCTGTGACTGCCAGCTCGTCGGGAGCAGTCGGGGCGAGGCGTCTTGCTCAGGGACACCTCGGAAACCGCGGCTAGGAGGAGCCGGGGATCGAACCAGCAACCTTCCGGTTTCCAGCCAACCCGCTCTGCCTCCTGAGCCACATACAGCCCTGATGACTGTAAAAACCCTGAAGAACTCCCCAGTGAGATCAGATGTGTGGGCAGTGGGATTACCCCAGTGGGACAATGGGTGGAGTGTACTGGCCGGGCCCCCCCGGTCACCAGAGCTCCCAGTGCACCTTTGGGCTGCTCTGGGACGGGGCTTCCCCGCTGAATGGAATGCGGCCCGCAGCAGGAGGAAACTCCTCAGTCAGAACCCTCTGAGGTTCAAACTGATTCAGGCTCAGGACAGAATCTAGAACATTATAGAAATAACACAGGAATACTACTGCTAATACCAGTATAAACCAAACAAGAGTTTAAGAGAGTATCAGTCCTCCAGTGAAGAGAGCAGGGAGATGTTACACATTCAGCTCACTACGAGAACAGAGGCTAGGGCTAGCCGGGTTAGCCTCCGCACTACGAGAACAGAGGCTAGGGCTAGCCGGGTGAGCCGCTGCACTATGTAGCGTGGAGGCTAACCCTAGCCTCTGTGCTACGTAGCACGGTGGTTAACCCTGCCCTGTAGTTGGCAGTACATAGGCTAACTTCTTTCATGAGATAATTAATTACACATGTATTATTATTATTATAAGAAGTGTTTGTAGTGGGACTGTGTGTATTTGCATGGAGCTGATGGTGCACACATGGGTGAGTGGCATGGGTCTGGGATTCTGCTGGTCCCCCCCCCCAGCTGCAGTACCGCCGTCTGCCTGCAGGGGGCGGGCGTGTCCACGCGTTCCGTGGCCCCCGTGTGGTGAGATACAAGAACGTCAGGGGCCACTTCATTATCCGCCCGACGCAGCGTTTCGTAAGGATAGTTTATTGTAAACATACGAAGTATGAAATAAGGAAGTTGGATTAATTAGACAACAGAGGGAACAAGTGTCTCTTTAGTAAGTTCTGTTTTGTTGCCGATGGAGGTGCCACCACACGCGTCTATCATAAAGCCGCGTGTGTGTTTATTGCCTTTGTTTGATCAGGAGTTGTGTGTCTTTATGTTTGATTAAGAGTAGTAAGTTGTGTGTCCACTTATTCGCGGCGGTTATGGCGCAGCTCAATAAGAGGGTGGCGCAAGAGAAGACTGACAGGAAAAACATTTCCCCTGACAATGGAGCAAGGCTGTAGTCAGGGCCGTGTAAGAGGAGCTGGGTTACCTAAGCTCCGACTAACCCCCCATTACTAACCCCCATCACTAACCCCGGCCTCTCCGCCTCCAGCAGAAGGGAGGAGGGAGCATTGTGGAAGTCGACCGGCCGGGTGAGCAAAGGGAGCGCTTGTGATATCACTTGTACCCGCCTCCTATTGGCTTGGGCCGCTGTCTGTCAATTCACTTCCTTGTTTGCTGTAGAAAGTTCACAGATGAGGAATCAGGAAGGCGGGGCTGGGGGCGGGGCCGGGGCGGGGCCAGGGTGGTGTTCACTCTGCTCTGTTCAGAAAACATTCAACTGAGGCTGAAACTGAAACAGGCAACACTTTGTAAATAGAAAAGGCTCAGAAGTGTCTCCTGCTCGCACCGTTTCCTGCCCGGGAGGCCATTTTGAGCTCAGCCTGGAGAGGAGGACAGACTATGAGCTTCAGCTGAGGGGAGGTGGACTTTCTCCTCTGCAGAGCAACTTGTTGGAGGAGGAGGAGGAAGGAGGAGGAAGGAGGGGGCGGAGAGGAGGGAAAGGAAAAGGAGGAGGAGGTACGATTCCCCTCCTCACACTGCCTTTTTATGACTCTTTCCCACACACAGCTCGCGCTTGTTAGGCCAGGACAATGAGCTCCGACGTCTGAGGACAGGCTGCCAACCGAGAGAGAGAGAGAGCGAGAGAGAGAGAGAGACAGAGAGAACAGAGAGACAGACAGACAGAGAGAGAGAGCACCACTGCTTCCTGTACAGGATCTCTTCCTTCACGATCCGGGGCGGGTTAGACCAGGAGGACTCTCAGGACCAGGTCTCACAGGACCAGGACTCACAGGACCAGGACCAGGACTCACAGGACCAGGACCAGGACTCACAGGACCAGGACCCACAGGACCAGTGCTCTACTCCCGGCTGCATGCTGTGAGGCGGGAGACGAGCAGCTCTGTCAGAAGGCGGTGTTATCGGACCAGGGGAGCCATGGCCAACGTCAGCCCCTGCTTGTCCCCGGGGCCCGCCGCCCAGGTCTTCTTCCCCCCCAGGGGCCCCTCGCCCCCCGGGTCAGAGGTCATGCAGCAGGGGGTCCCCATGTCCCTGCCGTCGACGCCCACCGCAGGGGGCCTGCCCACCATGGACCTGGGGCTGGTGATGGGGGCGGGCCTCGGCCCCGGGGGGCCCCTGATGCCCCCGGGGCCCCCCGTCCCGGCCGGGGTCTCCTTCATCATCCAGATCGGTCTGAGCAGAGAGTCGGTGCTGCTGCCCCAGACCGCAGACCTGGCCTACGTCAAGCAGGTGGCCTGCTCCATCGTGGACACCAAGGTGAGGCCGGGGGGGAGGTGACAGTGTGTGTGTGTGTGTGTGTGTGTGTGTGTGTGAGACTGTGTTTGAGTGTGTGTTTGCGTGTGCCAGTGTGTTCGTGGGTGCCAGTGTTTGTGTTTGGTTATGTGCGTGCGTATGGAAGCCATGTAATAAGCGATTAGAACGGAGCTTCTCTTCCTCCAGGTGTAGCAGGGACACCTGTTCTCCTCCTCCTCCTCCTCCCCCTCCTCCTCCCCCTGCTCCTCCCCCTCCTCCTCCTCCTCCATGTCGTTCCCGCTCTGTCTCCCTGTAGCTCTCTCATGCGCACCTTTCATTCCTCGCCAGAGTTGATTCCGTACTGCGGTCTGTCTGTACTGCGGTCTGTCCGTACGTGTGGTCTATAAAACCATTTTCATACAGTTATCTATTGCTGATGAAGACATGGCTTCTGCCTGAGTCCATGTGGGTCCGTCCCCACCATGGTCTCCTCAGCGGGGAACGGCCAGGAGTGGTCCAGGAGCTGCTGTGTGTCACCGCCCTTTAGTTTGGGCTGTGGATCAGTTCTGCATTTACATGGACCCACTTGTTTCCAACGCTTATTCAAACCAGAGAGGTGGGGGAACCAGCAGGCCTACTGGTCAGACAGACCTGCAGCCTGACGGGTCTACAGTCCGAGGGCCTACAGTCAGACAGACAAGCATACAGTCAGACAGGCCTAGAGTCGGACAGACTGGCCTACAGTCAGCAGGCCTACAGTCAGACAGACCTGCAGTCAGACAGGCCTACAGTCAGGTCTCTCTCCAGCCGTCTCTCTCTCTCCGTTCTCTCTCTCCGCTCGCTGGGCATTGAGCTCTGGGCACCGCGACTTTCAGGAAGGAAGTGAAGTCAAGGCGGCGTGTCTCTGAGCTCCAGCCTGAAGGGCTGAGCCTGAAGGTGGAGTCAGGCAGTGGTTAGTGGGAGCTCCAGCCTGAAGGTGGAGTCAGGCAGTGGTTAGTGGGAGCTGAAGGTGGAGTCAGGCAGTGGTTAGTGGGAGCTCCAGCCTGAAGGTGGAGTCAGGCAGTGGTTAGTGGGAGCTGAAGGTGGAGTCAGGCAGTGGTTAGTGGGAGCTGAAGGTGGAGTCAGGCAGTGGTTAGTGGGAGCTCCAGCCTGAAGGTGGAGTCAGGCAGTGGTTAGTGGGAGCTGAAGGTGGAGTCAGGCAGTGGTTAGTGGGAGCTGAAGGTGGAGTCAGGCAGTGGTTAGTGGGAGCTGAAGGTGGAGTCAGGCAGTGGTTAGTGGGAGCTCCAGGCTGAAGGTGGAGTCAGGCAGTGGTTAGTGGGAGCTGAAGGTGGAGTCAGGCAGTGGTTAGTGGGAGCTGAAGGTGGAGTCAGGCAGTGGTTAGTGGGAGCTGAAGGTGGAGTCAGGCAGTGGTTAGTGGGAGCTGAAGGTGGAGTCAGGCAGTGGTTAGTGGGAGCTGAAGGTGGAGTCAGGCAGTGGTTAGTGGGAGCTCCAGCCTGAAGGTGGAGTCAGGCAGTGGGTAGTGGGAGCTGCAGCCTGAAGGTGGAGTCAGGCAGTGGTTAGTGGGAGCTCCAGCCTGAAGGTGGAGTCAGGCAGTGGTTAGTGGGAGCTGAAGGTGGAGTCAGGCAGTGGTTAGTGGGAGCTGAAGGTGGAGTCAGGCAGTGGTTAGTGGGAGCTCCAGCCTGAAGGTGGAGTCAGGCAGTGGGTTAGTGGGCGTCAGTCACACAGCTCCTCTAGGATGGAGAGGAAAGGAGGAGAAAGTAGGGAAAAATACACTCCTGAACGATGACTGAAACGCACACACACACACACACACACACACACACACACACACACACACACACACACACACACACACACACACACACACACACACACACACACCACACACACCGGCCAGGACAAACTCTCCATTGTCCCGTCTCACACCTAAGTCTGCTCCCCTGGCAGGAGCCCCCAGACTGGAGCTTAGTGTTGAGGGGCCCCTCTCTCTCTCTCTCTCTCTCTCTCTCTCTCTCTCTCTCTCTCTCTCTCTCTCTCTCTCTCTCTCTCTCTCTCTCTGTCTCTGTCTGTCTCTCTATCTCCGTTGGGGGGGCAGTTTTTCTATGCTGGGTGGCTACTTGTTTGGCTACCCTCCACCCTCCACCCTCCACCCTCCACCTCCACCCTGGTCTCTCCCAGCCTGGTGAGTCACTGTTTGTCCGCGGCCTGTGTTCCATTCACACCGTTTTCCATCGCGTCTCCTCCATCTCTGCCAGCCTACCCCCCCCCCCCCCCCACCCTCTGGCTACACCCCAAACCCACCAACACCCAGGACTCACACCCCACTTTCCACTGAACCCCACACTCCCTCCCTCCCTCCCTTTCCCTCCCCTCACCTTGCGAGAATTCCTTCTTCTCTGCCCCACATTCAGTTGCCCTCCTCCTCCTCCTCCTCCTCCTCCTGCTGTAAACCAGCACTAAAAGCATAAAGTCTGTTGAGCTGTGATCCCCATCTGATGCTGTTCCTGTTCTTGTGAGGTTCTAAACAGGAGGTGCTTTCAGAACCTCTACAGTATTCCAGCTGGACCCAGACCCTCTCCTTTACCTCCTGCTCCTCTCCTCCTCCAGAGTTCACTTCCTCCTCTCTCTCCTGTCCGCCATGTTGGCCGCTCGGCACTCCATTGTCTCCAGGACAGAGAGGAGGGGAGGGGGGGGCGGGGGGGGCGCTGCCCTGTTTCCTCCCACTGTCCTCCCAGTGGCCTCCCCCTTTTCCTCCCTGCAGCCCCGCCCTCAGCGCCCTCCCCCGCTGCATGGCCACTTCCTCTCCCTCGGGGAGCCTCTCGTCCAGTCCTCACCTGCGACATCTGCACCTCCCTGTCCCTCCCCCTCTTCCTCTGTCTGTCCCACCCCCCTCCCCTCTCCCTGTCCTTCCCCCCCTCGTCCTCCCTCTCCCTCCCCCCTCGTCCTCCCTGTCCCTCCCCCCTCCCTGTGCCCCTCCCCCCTCGTCCTCCCTGTCTCTCCCTCCTCCTCCTCTCCCTATCCCTCCCCCCCTCTCCCTCCCTGTCTCTCCCTCCTCCTCCTCTCCCTATCCCTCCCCCCATTCCCTCCCTGTCTCTCCCTCCTCCTCCTCTCCCTCGTCTCTCCGTCTGAGGATTCATTCCCGGCGTTCCGGGCGGAGCGCGGAGGTATTCCCCCCTGCTGCTCTGTGGGATTCAGGGTCCCGCTCAGACAATGGACCTGGGGTGGGTTGATGAGTCACCCTCCCTGTTCTCTCGCCCACGCCTCCTCACGCCATCACACGCCATCACACGCCTCCTCACGCCTCCTCACGCCTCCTCACGCCTCCTCACCCACTCCCTGATTCAAGGCTGGTTTGGTGCAGCACTGCTCCCTGATTCAGGACTGGTTTGGTGGTTTGGTGATGATCATGATTTCATGGGCGTGTAAAACAAGGTTTCTTACGACGAGCTGGTTCCGCTGCGACCGCCGGTTGTAGGTCTGGTGGGGACTGAATGGGTGGGATTGAGAAGGCAGAGGCCCATCCACACGGCCTCCTGTGAGTCTCAACTCACAAACTCAGATCAGGGAGGGCATGAGGTTGTGGTGGTGTTGTCACTGTATATCAAAGCCCTTGGTGCGTGGAGGGCTGAGTGTGAATGCGCTGTGGGCAGGTCATGTCGGGCTCTGTTTGCATGCCAACAGGCCGGTGGTGCTGTCAGCATGCGTCAGAGTACCACGTGATGCCCCTTCATGTGTGGAGCAACATCACCTCCTCGGGCGGCTGCTGACAGCCTGGTGTGTGTGTGGCTGTGTGTGGCTGTGTGTGTGTTGTACCTCAGAACTTTCATCAGCAGGTCTTACCACTAAACCACTCAGACACTAACCAAGCCAATGTCGGAAAATTATTTTGAAATTGAAGACCTTAAGAAATGATAACAAAATGCTGAAGTTCAAACGGCCCAGAGCTAGGGACCTCTGGAACAAGAACATGGGGCTTCAGGGAGCACTCTGTGAAACACAGAAGACCCGAGGAAGGGAAGGAGAGTTCTCCCGGGACACATGCTCCTCAATGGTTCAGTCCTCACGCTGTCTCTCCCGCTCCACGTCTTTGACCTCTGAGCCGTGAGCACACACCCTGACACCCTAACCCCTTCGTCATCAGTATCAGGTCGCTTTCCCTTTTGTTTCATCCTTTGTGGGATTCACTCTGAGCTGGTTTCGGGGATGGACCTCAGAACGGAGGAATGGTGCTACTGGGTCAACCCTCAGCACCACGTCCGTCTGGCTGTCCGGCTGTCTGGCTGAATGTCCGTCTGGCTG
>NC_140274.1:19249694-19264694 GCF_964030765.1 Micromesistius poutassou | reverse complement strand
GGCAGTGTGTTTAACGTTGTGTGTCTGACGGGGCAGTGTGTTTAACGTTGTGTGTCTGACGGAGCAGTGTGTTTAACGTTGTGTGTCTGACGGGGCAGTGTGTTTAACGTTGTGTGTCTGACGGAGCAGTGTGTTTAACGTTGTGTGTCTGACGGGGCAGTGTGTTTAACGTTGTGTGTCTGACGGAGCAGTGTGTTTAACGTTGTGTGTCTGACGGAGCAGTGTGTTTAACGTTGTGTGTCTGACGGAGCAGTGTGTTTAACGTTGTGTGTCTGACGGAGCAGTGTGTCCTCAGGTTCCTGTAGTAATGAGAGGTTGCCTCACACAGAACCATGTCGGCCCCCCGGCCCCTGATGACCGCCTCTGTGATGGGTTCCTGATCCATGGCTTATTAATCAGTGTTGCTATGGCTTATTAATCAGTGTTGCTATGGCTTATTAATCAGTGTTGCTATGGCTTATTAATCAGTGTTGCTATGGCTTATTAATCAGTGTTGCTATGGCTTATTAATCAGTGTTGCTATGGCGTGGGTGCCATTTCAAATCGGCCAGTGTTATGACTGGCGTGCCCATTTCAGTCTCTCAACCAGGGCTGATCTGCAGCGCTGTCGTTTAAACTTAAGGCCGTATATCAGTTAATTGAGTCTCTTCTCCTTAGAGAGAGGGAGAGAGAGAGAGAGAGAGAGAGAGAGAGGCTGCTTCTGCTTTTTTAATCATCCTCACTTCCCTTCCAGTAGCTGAGAGAATCACACACAACTAGATATCTCTGCCAACACACTCACACACTCACGCACACCAAAGCTCGACCTTATTTGAGTCCACAAAGCAGGGGGCCTCATGAGGAGGAGGAGAGCCCCCAGTAGATAGAGCCTGGTGCTGGGGGCCCGCTGTGTGGCCTGGGGGGTCCGCTGGTGTGGCCCTCCGGGGACCAGAGGGGGTCGGACCAGACGGGGGGGCCGAGGGGGTCAGTGTGTGAAGCAGGAGGTCTGTTCTCTGACGGGGCTCAGGGGGAACCCCAGCGCTCACTAATATTATCTGATGCATGTGTTGCGATTTCACAAGGGAAGTGTGTGTGGGGGGGGGGCGATGCCTCCTTTCTGACTCCGCCCCCCCCCCCCCCACCCCCCCCCCGGCCCCGTCCAAACTCTGAGGAGGAAGTGAGGCCACGCCCACAGCCTGAAGACGATTAACGGCTGGCGAAGACGAGAGTGGGAACCTGATCTGTGGTAACCCAACGACGGCGCAGTGACACGGCCCTGTCCCCGGGCCAGACGCCCGCGCAGCGCGACACTAGCTCCAGGAACACGCAGCGCTACGCTAGCTACAGGAACACACGCAGCGCTACGCTAGCTACAGGAACACGCAGCGCTGCGCTACGCTAGCTACCGTAACACGCAGCGCTACGCTACGCTAGCTACAGGAACACACAGCGCTAGGCTAGCTACAGGAACACGCAGCGCTACGCTAGCTACAGGAACACACGCAGCGCTACGCTAGCTACAGGAACACGCAGCGCTGCGCTACGCTAGCTACCGTAACACGCAGCGCTACGCTACGCTAGCTACAGGAACACGCAGCGCTGCGCTACGCTAGCTACCGTAACACGCAGCGCTACGCTACGCTAGCTACAGGAACACACAGCGCTACGCTAGCTACAGGAACACGCAGCGCAACGCTAGCTACAGGAACACACGCAGCGCTACGCTACGCTAGCTACAGGAACACACTCAGCGCTACGCTAGCTACAGGAACACGCAGCGCTACGCTAGCTACAGGAACACACGCAGCGCTACGCTAGCTACAGGAACACGCAGCGCTATGCTACGCTAGCTACAGGAACACGCAGCACTACGCTACGCTAGCTACCGGAACACGCAGCACTACGCTAGCTACAGGAACACGCAGCGCTACGCTACGCTAGCTACAGGAACACACTCAGCGCTACGCTAGCTACAGGAACACACGCAGCGCTACGCTACGCTAGCTACAGGAACACGCAGCGCTACGCTACGCTAGCTACCGGAACACACTCAGCGCTACGCTACGCTAGCTACAGGAACACACAGCGCTACGCTAGCTACAGGAACACACAGCGCTACGCTAGCTTCAGGAACACACTCAGCGCTACGCTAGCTACAGGAACACGCGCAGCGCTACACTACGCTAGCTACCGGAACACACATAGCGCTACGCTAGCTACAGGATACACACAGCGCTAGGCTAGCTACAGGAACACACGCAGCGCTACGCTAGCTACAGGATACACACAGCGCTAGGCTAGCTACAGGAACACACTCAGCGCTACGCTAGCTACAGGAACACACAGCGCTACGCTAGCTACAGGATACACACAGCGCTAGGCTAGCTACAGGAACACACTCAGCGCTACGCTACGCTAGCTACAGGAACACGCAGCGCTACGCTACGCTAGCTACCGGAACACACTCAGCGCTACGCTAGCTACAGGAACACACGCAGCGCTACGCTATGCTAGCTACAGGATACACGCAGCGCTAGGCTAGCTACAGGATCACGCAGCGTTGCGCTACGCTAGCTACAGGAACACGCCGGGCCTCTCTGTTCAAACAGGGGTGAACACACACTCACACAGAATCCAAAGGGAGTCAACACGGAGCGGCCGAGCGCCAACACGCCCCCGGTTCAGATACCAGCGGGAAGGAGGCAGACCTCAGTTGGTCTGCGTGGCGTCATGGAGACGCCACGCAGTCCCGTGAGAGCGCACTTCCCACCCTATACTTTCACCTAAAACTGGAAAAGCCAGCTAGAGGGGGGGAGGGGGAGGGAGGGAGGGAGAGCAACAGAGAGCGAAAGACAGAGAGAGAAAGAGAGAGTGAGAGTCTATTCTGTGGTTGTAAAGTGTGGCCGACACCATAATGGCCGCCCGCTCTGCTGCGTCTGTTGTCAGGGAGCTGTGGACTGGGAGGAGTGGGCAGAGGGAAGCTGTAGACTGGGAACACTCTGAGGGATGGGGGGGGGGGAGGGGGACTGGGAAGCCGCCGTTAATCAAGGTTATGTTACCCAGTAGCCTGACTGAAGACATCAGAATGCCTCTTGGGGACAGCAGCAGCAGGTCTGAGCCTCTTGGGGACAGCAGCAGCAGGTCTGAGCCTCTTGGGGACAGCAGCAGCAGGTCTGAGTGGAGCCTCTTCCGTCGGCTGCGGGTTCTTCATTGTGTTCGTCTGCAGCCTCATGGGTTCTAAGCCCGTCAGGCCAGGGGCCCTTAGGGGTCTGTTCCGTCAGGCCAGGGGCCCTTAGGGGTCTGTTCCGTCAGGCCAGGGGCCCGGTAGGGTCTGTCTGTCAGAGTTCTGTGTGTGTGTGTGTGTGTGTGTGTGTGTAAAAAGTCTGAAAATTAAAACAAGTGTGTGCGTGTTGTGTAAGGTGCGTCTGCTGGAGGCGGTGAAGGCGTGTGCGTTCTTATGTGTGTAAAAGTGTCATTTGAAAGTGGGAGGGGATTCCCCCCACACTAACCTACAATATGTGTGTCTCTTTCCCACTGTCTGTCTCTTTGTGTCTCTCCCTCCCTCTGTTTTGTATGTGTGTGTGGCTCTCTCTCTTCTCTCCCTCGGTCTCTCTCTCTCTCGCTCCCCCACTCTGTCTCTGTCTCTCTGTGTCTCTCTGTGTGTGTGTCTCTCTCTCTCTCTCTCTCTCTCTCTCTCTCTCTCTCTCTCTCTGTGTTTGGTTTTGGTGTCCTGTGTTGCGTGGCCACTGGAGTACAGCAGACAGTATTAACTATTCAGCAGGGAAGCAGGATTCCCCCTGACTGGCTCACAGCTCCACCGACTGACTGACTGACTGACTGACTGACTGCCAGAGCCTATCGCTCATCATCTCATCTCGCAGGCTTACATGGAAACACCTGTGTGTGTGTGTGTGTGTGTGTGTGTGTGTGTGTGTGTGTGTGTGTGTGTGTGTGTGTGTGTGTGTGTGTGTGTGTCTGTGTGTGTGTGTGTGTGTGGGGGGGGGTTTGTGTGTGAGCATTGAGAGCTGATACATTTTGAGGTAGTGTTCACTTGCTTCCATATAAGGTTGTGATCGGTTGTTGTATATGTGTTCTGTTGAAACGAGAGGAAGGGATTGAGGGTTTGTGTTTATTGGGATCCACCTTCGCTGCTCCACTCATCGCAGAGCACACACACGCATTCATACCAAACCCGATAACAGTATGGTGCAATGCAAGGCCTTCCCTTGCCTTCCCCTGCTCCTACCCCAGAGTGGTCGGGAGGACCGGGGTAGCACGGTGAAGCAGGTGATTAGAACATGTCTGACACTGACAGTCTGTTCCTTTCTCTTTGTCTCTTTGTAGTTTCCTGAGTGCGGTTTCTACGGCATCTACGACAAGATCTTGTTGTTCAAACATGACACGACCACTCACAACATCCTGCAGCTGGTCAAAGCGGCCAGTGACATCCAGGAGGGCGAGCTGGTGGAGGTGGTGCTCTCTGGTGGGTCTCCTCCTTTCTCTTCCCTCTTTCCCCTCTCTCTCCTCTCTCCACCTCTCTCCTCACCTCCTCCTCTCCTCCTCTCCTCTTCTCTCCCCTCCTTTTCTCCCCCCTTCCTCGCCTCTTCCCTCCACTACTCCTCTCCTCTCCCCTCTCTCCTCCTCTCCCCTCTCTCTTCTCCTTCTCCCCTCCTCTCTTCTCCTCCTCTCCTCCCCTCCTCTCTCCTTCTCCCCTCATCTCCTCCACTCCCCTCCTCTCTCCTTCTCCCCTCATCTCCTCTCTCCTCTCTCTCCTCCTGACCCTACAGAAGGGGGGGGGGGCAGTGTAACAGCTCTCCATGTGTTCTACAGGCTGTTGTCTCCCTCCTGGCCCTAACGTTCTCCTCCCGGCCCTAATGTTCTCCTCCTGGCCCTAACGTCCTCCTCCTGTTCCCCCTCAGCCGCCGCCACCTTTGAGGACTTCCAGATCCGGCCGCACGCGCTGAACGTCCACTCGTACCGCGCGCCCGCCTTCTGCGACCACTGCGGCGAGATGCTGTTCGGCCTGGTGAGGCAGGGGCTGAAGTGTGACGGTGAGGAACCCAGAACCAACACTAGAACCAAACTAGAGCAGCACTAGAACCATACGAGAACCATACTAGAACCAACACTAGAACCATACTAGAACCAACACTAGAACCATACTAGAACAACACTAGATCAACACTAGAACCATACTAGAACAACACTAGAACCATACTAGAACAACACTAGAACCATACTAGAACAACACTAGAACAACACTAGAACCATACTAGAACCAACACTAGATCAACACTAGAACCATACTAGAACCAACACTAGAACCATACTAGAACAACACTAGATCAACACTAGAACCATACTAGAACCAACACTAGAACCATACTAGAACAACACTATCAACACTAGAACCATACTAGAACAACACTATCAACACTAGAACAACACTATCAACACTAGAACGACACTATCAACACTAGAACAACACTATCAACACTAGAACAACACTATCAACACTAGAACGACACTATCAACACTAGAACGACACCAGAACCACACTAGCACCACCACTAGTACCCAGTGACCCAGTGACCCACCAACCTCTGGTGGGTTAGTGGTCCAGGCGCCCCCTGCTGGCTGCGGGCTGAACACACTGCCCTCTCCTCCCCTGCTGGCCTCCTCTCCTGTGGCGCCCCCTGCTGGCTCACACTGAACACACTGCCCAAACGAAGGCCCTCTCCCCCCCTGCTGGCCTCCTCTCCTGTGGCGCCCCCTGCTGGCTCACACTGAACACACTAACCATAATGAAGGACCTCTCCCCCCCCCCTGTCGCCCCCCCCTGCAGGCTGCGGGCTGAACTACCACAAGCGCTGCGCCTTCAGCATCCCCAACAACTGCAGCGGCGCCCGCAAGCGGCGTCTGTCCACCACCTCGCTGACCAGCAGCCAGTCCCTGCGGCTCAGCGCCAGCGAGTCCCTGAGCAGCGTGGCCACGGCCTCCACGGGCTCCGCCGCCTCCGAGGAGGTCGGCCTCATCCGCTCGCACACCCAGATGGTAGGAGAACCCGCCGGAAGCCTTCTGGCTGAGACTGTGGTTGGTTGTGTGAGGGGGGGGGGGGGGGGGGGAATGATAATTCTAATTTGATCTTGTTCGATCCCTGGGTCGTTAGAGGAGTGTTGTTGACCTCCTCTGCTGAGTGCATCTCCTCCGTGGTCGTTGACCTCTGAACTCACCCGCCATCTCTCTCTGACCTCCATCCTCTCTCTCTCTCTGACCTCTGACCTCTGACCTCCATCCTCTCTCTCTCTGACCTCTGACCTCCATCCTCTCTCTCTCTGACCTCTCTGACCTCCATCCTCTCTCTCTCTCTGACCTCTGACCTCCATCCTCTCTCTCTCTCTGACCTCTGACCTCCATCCTCTCTCTCTCTCTCTGACCTCTGACCTCCATCCTCTCTCTCTCTCTCTCTCTCTCTCTCTCTCTCTCTCTCTCTCTCTCTCTCTCTGACCTCTGTCTCTCGCCCCCCCCCCTAGCCTCGCACGCCCAGCGAGGCGCGGCGCTTCTACACGGGCCGGCCGGTCCACCTGGACAAGATGCTGATGAGCAAGGTGAAGGTCCCGCACACCTTCACGGTGCACTCGTACACCCGGCCCACCGTGTGCCAGTACTGCAAGAGGCTGCTGAGGGGGCTCTTCAGACAGGGCCTGCAGTGCAAAGGTGAGGGGGGGGGTGAGGGGGGGTCTGGGGGGGGAGGGGAGGGTGTGGGAGGGAGAGAATGTGTCTGTGGGGGAAGAGAGAGTGGGGAGGAGAGAGAGAGTGTCTGTGTGGGGGTGAGAGAGTGAGTGTGGGGGAGAGAGAGTGGGGGGGGAGAGAGAGTGTCTGTGGGGGTGAGAGAGTGGGGGGGGAGAGAGAGTGTCTGTGGGGGTGAGAGAGTGGGGGGGAGAGAGAGTGTCTGTGGGGGAGAGAGAGTGTCTGTGTGGGGGTGAGAGAGTGAGTGTGGGGGAGAGAGTGTCTGTGGGGGAGAGAGAGTGTCTGTGGGGGAGAGTGAGTGAGTGTGGGAGAGAGTGTCTGTGGGGGAGAGAGAGTGGCTGTGGTTGAGAGAGAGTGTCTGTGGGGGAGAGAGAGTGAGTTTGGGGGAGAGAGAGTGAGTTTGGGGGAGAGACAGTGAGTGGGGGGGAGAGAGAGAGAGTGAGTGTAGGGGTGAGAGAGTGTCTGTGGGGGAGAGAGAGAGAGTGTTAGCTCACTACTGTGTTAGCGTCACCTTTCTGAATTTCATGAACTGAGCCTCTTCTTTGTTGGGGATGTTTTTAGATTGTAAGTTCAACTGCCACAAGCGCTGTGCGTACAAAGTGCCCAACGACTGCCTGGGGGAGACGGCTGGAGGTACGTCTGCTCTCACCGTCATCCCTATTGTCCTCCGAACGAGCGGATTCACCGAGGCTCAGGCCAAACCATGAGATCAGGAATCGGTGCGTTGTTTAACCGGACGTCTCTTTGACGCGTGCGTTTCTCCCTTCTCTCCCCAGAGAACCGAGGCAACAGCGGTGAGTCTCCAGCGTTCCGAACGAACCTCTCCGGAGGTCCGCTTCCTCTCCTCAGGAGTCACGGACTCAAAACGCCCTTCAAGTCATTTCGAGTTGGATTCAATTAAATGACATAGATGTTTTATAATTTAGCCGAAACTATCCCATTCAGCCAAAGTGACCCTGGCGGTGAAAAATGATCAGGTAGGTCTTACCCTTTGACCCCTGACCCCTGACCCCCCCCAGATCCGCTGAGCCCCAGCGTGGACGTGGAGGTCCCCATGGACTACAGCAGCAGCTACGACTCCTCGGACAAGCTGTCCATGGACGACTCTGACGAGGTCTGCAGCATCCCGGGGTCCTTCTCCCCGGAGAGCAACCAGGACGGGGCCAGCGGAGACCAGAGGTACGCACGCACGCACGCACGCACGCACACATGCACACGCACACGCACACACACATGTACACACACACAAACACATACACACACATGTACACACAAACACATACACACACATGCATGTACACACACACACACACACACACACACACACACACACACACACACACACACGCATGGACACACATGCAGAAAACTGAAGGCCCACATTGACCTCCTGCCCCCCCCCCCAGCGTGTACATCCCGTTGATGCGGGTGGTGCAGTCGGTGAGGCAGACCACCAGACGCTCCTCCACCTCCATCAAGGAGGGCTGGATGGTGCACTACAGCAACAAGGACACACTGGTAACTACAGCCTACACCACCCAGAACCACTGCACCGCCAACACCACCCAGACCCCCCCCCCCAGCACCATGTAGAGACTGTGACCCAACACCGTCACCACTAGACACCGTCACCACTAGACACCGTCAGAACTAGACACCATCACCACTAGACACAGTCACCACTAGACACCGTCAGAACTAGACACCATCACCACTAGACACAGTCAGAACTAGACACCGTCACCACTAGACACCGTCACCACTAGACACCGTCACCACTAGACACCGTCAGAACTAGACACCATCACCACTAGACACAGTCAGAACTAGACACCGTCACCACTAGACACCGTCAGCACTAAACACTGTCAGAACTAGACACCGTCAGAACTAGACACCGTCACCACTAGACACCGTCAGCACTAAACACTGTCAGAACTAGACACCGTCAGATCTAGACACTGTCACCACTAGACACCGTCAGCACTAGACACCGTCAGAACTAGACACCGTCAGCACTAGACACCGTCAGAACTAGACACCGTCAGCACTAGACACCGTCAGATCTAGACACTGTCACCACTAGACACTGTCACCACTAGACACCGCCACCACTAGACACAGTCAGAACTAGACACTGTCACCACTTCTGCTTCCCTCGAGAAAGCGGCTTAATTTGTTGTATGAAGAAGGAATACGGCAGGCTACTTTAGTGATCAGACTGTCTGTATCTCAGAAATATTATTTTCTGAACCTGGTTTCCTGTGACCTTGATAATTGTCTTGCTTCATCTCTGCTCTCTGATTTCTGAAATTTAGTCATGTGCGTCTGTCATGCAAGTGGGGCACTTTGTGTGGGTTATGTGTTGATTGATGCTTTGGGGAAAGCGGCAGGTACATTCAGACTAAAAGCTTGCAATCTTCTCCTCTTTCTCTCTCTCTCTCTCTCTCTCTCTCGCTCTCTTGCTCTCTCTTTCTCTCTTTTTTCCATCTTATTCAAGTGCTTTGTTGACTCATTCTGAATGTACTTTTGATTGTGGTTCCCTGTGATGCTTTCAACTTCTGCTGCGACTAAGTCTCTCTCTCTCTCTCTCTCCGTTTTCCCACTTTTAATTTCCTTTCCTCTTTCAGTTAGTACTCACCCTTCACCCTGCACCCTGCACCCTGCAGCCTTCAGCCTGCAGCCTGCACCCTTCACCCTGCACTCTGCAGCCTTCAGCCTGCATCCTTCACCCTGCACCCTGCAGCCTTCAGCCTGCACCCTGCATCCTTCAGCCTGGAGCTTTCAGTCTCACCCTGCAGCCTGTGGCCTTCAGTCTTCTGTCTCGCCCTGCAGCCTTCAGCCTTCAGCCTGTCCTCTCTCCCTGATCGCCACGTCCTCAAATGAGTCCCAAAGTGTCGTGTGGACCGCTGAACCCTGATAATCCATTTCCCCCCTGTGCTCCTCCTCCCTCCCTCCTCCTCCCTCCCTCCTCCACCCTCTCTCCTCCCCCCTCCTCCACCCTCCCTCCTCCCCCCTCCCCCCTCCACCCTCTTCCCCCACCCCCACCTCAGAGAAAAAAGCACTTCTGGCGTCTGGACTGTAAGTGCATCATCCTGTTCCAGAACAACACCTCCAACAAATACTACAAGGCAAGTGTCTCCGGATCTCTGTTCCCCGTTGATGTTGTTACTGTTCTCCACTGCTCTGAGGTCAGGTTCTCCACTGTTCTGAGGTCAGGTTCTCCACTGTGCTGAGGTCAGGTTCTCCACTGCTCTGAGGTCAGGTTCTCCACTCTGCTGAGGTCAGGTTGTTACTGTTCTCCACTGTGCTGAGGTCAGGTTCTCCACTGTGCTGAGGTCAGGTTCTCCACTGCTCTGAGGTCAGGTTCTCCACTGTGCTGAGGTCAGGTTCTCCACTGCTCTGAGGTCAGGTTCTCCACTGTGCTGAGGTCAGGTTCTCCACTGTGCTGAGGTCAGGTTCTCCACTGCTCTGAGGTCAGGTTCTCCACTGCTCTGAGGTCAGGTTCTCCACTGTGCTGAGGTCAGGTTCTCCACTGTGCTGAGGTCAGGTTCTCCACTGTTCTGAGGTCAGGTTCTCCACTGTTCTGAGGTCAGGTTCTCCACTGTTCTGAGGTCAGGTTCTCCACTGCTCTGAGGGTTAGACCCAGGGTTCGGATGGAGGGGGTCTGACGGTGTGTGTTGCCCCCCTGGTCCAGGAGATCCCCCTCTCGGAGGTCCTGGAGGTCTGCCCGGCGGGGGACTTCTCCCTGGTCCCGGCCGGCACGCCCCCCCACTGCTTCGAGCTCGTCACCGGCACCATGCGCTACTTCGTGGGGGAGGACCCCAACACTCGGGCCCCCCCGCCCCCCGGCCCCGCCCAGGGGCCCCCGCACGCCCCCCCCTCGCCCAGCAACGTGGGGCCCAACAGCGGCGTGGGGCGGGAGATGGCCCGCGCCTGGGAGACCGTGATTCGCCAGGCCCTCATGCCCGTCATCTTCCAGGACGCGCCCCCGCCCAAAAACACGCCGCACAGTAAGACACGGGGTTATGAAGGGGTGAATAGACATGAGATCAGAGGTATGAAGGGGTGAATAGACATGAGATCAGGGGTATGAAGGGGTGAATAGACATGAGATCAGAGGTATGAAGGGGTGAATAGACATGAGATCAGAGGTATGAAGGGGTGAATAGACATGAGATCAGGGGTATGAAGGGGTGAATAGACAAGAGATCAGGGGTATGAAGGGGTGAATAGACAAGAGATCAGGGGTATGAAGGGGTGAATAGACATGAGATCAGAGGAATGAAGGCTTGAATAGACATGAGATCAGAGGAATGAAGGGGTGAATAGACAGGAGATCAGAGGTATGAAGGGGTGAATAGACATGAGATCAGAGGTATGAAGGGGTGAATAGACATGAGATCAGAGGCATGAAGGGGTGAATAAACATGAGAGCAGATTATTTGTGTTCACCGCCGAAGGGGAAATTCATCCCCAGGATAAAGTGTGCGAAAAACTGAAAAGAAAACCTAAATCCAGGTGTGTTGGTTCTGACGTGAGGCTCAGTGAGCCACAGGCAGCGTCAGGACTCTGATGTTTCTCCTGTCGTCCTCCAGGACAGGCGTCCGTGAGCATCTCCGTGTCCAACAGTGTGATCCAGGAGAACGTGGTAGGTGTTCCCGAAAGACCCCTCTGAGCTCATGAGTCGGAGATCGTTGATCATTGAGTATCATCCTGGTGATCACTCTCCTCCTCTCCCAGGACATCGGCATGGTGTACCAGATCTTCGCCGACGAGGTGCTCGGCTCGGGCCAGTTCGGAGTGGTGTACGGAGGTAGGCCCTCACCCAGAGCCCTCCACTGAGAGGGTTCTGCTGTACGGAGGTAGGCCCTCACCCAGAGCCCTCCTCTGAGAGGGCTCTGCTGTACGGAGGTAGGCCCTCACCCAGAGCCCTCCTCTGAGAGGGTTCTGCTGTACGGAGGTAGGCCCTCACCCAGAGCCCTCCTCTGAGAGGGTTCTGCTGTACGGAGGTAGGCCCTCACCCAGAGCCCTCCTCACTCAGTATTGTGGCGTGATGAGGGTTCTGCTGTCTGTTCTGTAGTGATCAGGGTTCTGCTGTCTGTTCTGTAGTGATCAGGGTTCTGCTGTCTGTTCTGCTGTGATCAGGGTTCTGCTGTCTGTTCTGTAGTGATCAGGGTTCTGCTGTCTGTTCTGTAGTGATCAGGGTTCTGCTCCACAGGTAAACACCGAAAAACGGGGCGGGACGTTGCGGTGAAGGTGATTGACAAGCTGCGGTTCCCCACCAAGCAGGAGAGCCAGCTGAGGAACGAGGTGGCCATCCTGCAGGTACACGCACGCACAGACAAGCACGCACTCGCACGCACTCAGTACATTTACATGCACAGCTTAATTCGATTAAAGCCATAGCTCGATTATGCTCCTCAATTGGACAACTGCAATTGTCCGCGTATACATGGCGGTGAGTAAACCGATTCATTGGCCGAAGCGTGTCATGCCCCGGTACGATAGGTGGCGCTGTGCCCATTTCAACTAGTGGTAATAGAGCCACCGGTTGACCTCTTTACGTCACCCGCAACAACAAACTCATTCGATAAAGCGCTGTTTCAGTAGACAGCTGTCAGTTCACTGTCAGTTCACCTCTCGGTCGTATGCCGACTCCTCCGGCTGCTCTGCCGGCGGAGCAGTCCGCATACGACCGAGAGGTCGGAACAATGGAGCGTCGGAGAAATTATATGGACCCGAAGTGAACTGACAGCTGTCTGCTGAAACATCGCTTTCTCCTCCATGTCGCGTTTCAATCTGGACTTCAGAGAGTCAAAGCCAAAGTTCATTTCCCCCAATTCCTTTTGCCCATGGGCGAGATAAACCCGATAAACCCGAGGAGTCTTTACTTGTTGTGGACGTACCAGAGAGTCGGAGAACCCGACGCAGTCAGTTCGGCCGCAGCACAATGAATTAATAAAGATCGTAGTTATTTTACAACCTCGTTGATGAGCAACATTTAGAAAAACATGGACTTTTAATTCAGCCTTGGGTTAAATCGAAGCGTAGTGTGCACTGAATGCATGTTGATGATGATACACTCCTTATAGGGGGTAACTACATTGGCACGACACCGGCTTCCTCCATCTTCTGCGCCAGCTTTTTAAATAAATCGCCGACCCAAAGTTAGTTGACAGCTGTCTGCTGAAAACATCTTTCTCCCGCCGGAGCAGCCCCTCCGCCGCCCGTCCGTATACGGCATTCCCCGCCGCATCGCAAGGAATGAATAAAGATCGTAAACACGTCGGGAGAAAAAAACATTTATTTTGACAACAACAAGACTATCGTCTCCTTCTACTTCCGGTGTTACACCGAATTCTGCGACCCACCGAAAAGTGTGACCCCAGGGGGCGGGTCTTTCTTTTCTTGATACAAACGTTAATTCTAAACAGCCTTTTACACAGTAGCCTATAATAGGAAATGCCCAAAGGTAAATCTACGTAATTAAATACTGACTGTAGCTTTTAATGGGGAAAGAAGCAACGGTGATGGACCGTACTAAACGCCCTAAAATCAATTTATTAAGCACATTTATTAACAAGGTGAGGGGGTGGGGAGATCTTATGTTTTATTGATGTTTTTGTTATAATGCACACCGTTTTTTCGACTTCATGGCTGTCTATTTCAAACTCATGCTGTGTGCATGTATGCAGAAAATGTGCAACAGCGCCCCCTGGGGTCACACTTTTCGGTGGGTCGCAGAATTCGGTGTAACACCGGCTCACTGCCCGGGAAAAGGTCTCGAGCATGCGCAGAACGCAAATCAACGCATAAGCCAATTCGATTGGCTACATGCACGCTTAGCTCGACTATGAATCGCATTATCTAGGGGTCTTAACTCGACTATGAGTAAGCCAATTCGATTCGAGTATAGCTCGACTGAGGTGTATACCTGCATCTTAGTAATCCAATCATAGTGGGACTAAGCCAATAAATCGACTTTCTTGAGTGTCATGTAAGCGCACTGACAGACACGCACATGCACACCGGCGCGCAGGTGAGATCATGAGGCGACCGTTGTCCTCATGACCGCTGTCCTCCCGCCGGTCTGGTCGGGGCTGATGACTCATGAAGTTCATCGCGGACCTCGACCGTCGCCTCCTCATTTGTTTATTCAGTTCCGATAAACCTTCAGCATGAATCATTCGGTCCTTCCCCTCGCACGGCGTAACCATGGTGATGAGCATACACACGCACGCACGCAGGCACACACGGCCCTCTGGCCTGCAGAAGGGGTTCAGGGGATCTGTATCTCCCCCTGGTCCCCCTCACCGGACCCCCGCTGTGTCGTTCCCCCCCCCCCCCCCCCCAGAGTCTTCGCCACCTGGGCATCGTGAACCTGGAGAGCATGTTCGAGACCCCCGAGAAGGTGTTCGTGGTGATGGAGAAGCTCCACGGAGACATGCTGGAGATGATCCTGTCCAGTGAGAAGGGCCGCCTGCCAGAGAGGCTCACCAAGTTCCTCATCACGCAGGTGTGTGTGTGTGTGTGTGTGTGTGTGTGTGTGTGTGTGTGTGTGTGTGTGTGTGAAGATAAGGTGCTTGTGTGTGTGCATATGTCTGTGTGTGTGGAGATGCTGATTGTGCGAGGGGTGTGTGTGAATGCACGTGTGTGTGGGTGTGTGTGTGGATGCATGTTTGTGTGTGTGTGTGTGTGTGTGTATGTGTGTGAAGATAAGGTGCTTGTGTGTGTGCATATATCTGTGTGTGTGGAGATGCTGATTGTGCGAGGGGTGTGTGTGAATGCACGTGTGTGTGTGTATGTGTGTCTGTTGGGGTGTGTGGGTGTGTGTGTGGATGCATGTTTGTGTGTGTGTGTGTGGATGTGGGTGTATGCTTAGGAAAGCAGAATACATTCCTAATCGCTGCATGTATGGAGGACAAAGAATGTGTGTGTGTGTGTGTGTGTGTGTGTGTGTGTGTGTGTGTGTGTGTGTGTGTGTGTGTGTGTGTGTGGCCGACACTGAAGAAAGCAGAAGAGGAACCTTATCGCTTCATCTATGCTGGTGACAAATAAATGTGTATGTGTGTGTGTGTGCACTGTCTGGCGCGAAGCGAAACGAAGTGAACCAGCACGTCATCGTTGTCTGTCCCTTTTAAAGGAAGCGCAATATGACACTGCGCTGCGCCATAGATCACTGTGCTGTGCTGCGCTGCGATAGGCCCCCCCGCCACCTCCTCCCGCCCCCTTCAATCTCCCCCACCAATCATTCTAAAGCATCTCTGG
>NC_140274.1:19199694-19244694 GCF_964030765.1 Micromesistius poutassou | reverse complement strand
AGCCATGTGTCTCCGTTCCCCTCAGGGCTGATAAGCGGTACAAACAGTTTGATTTGTTCGTTCGGTTCGTTCAGTCATATGATCTGTTACGTCATTTGGCAGGGAATCTCAGGTGTCCGGCCTCACCACTTTGCTTTTAAATATGAGGTACGTCCGCAAATGGATCCTTTTAAAACACCAGAAGGTCTCAGACGGTGACGATGCCCGCAAAACGGATGCCCTGGTTTTAAGAAGAATAGCGCAAGCGCCCTCAACCACGATGAGTTTTACCTTTTAGACTCAATCAATAGAAAGTCGAGGGGAAACAAAGTTTCCAGGTGGTTAAAGGGGAGCTTTGGTTCAGCTCTTCCCTTACTTAAGGAGTCCTGGGGGGTGAGACAGGCATTGGACTCCTGCTGTTTCTCAGTAGCCCTGCCTTAGAGACACTACCAAGGCACAGCAAATCAGATTTTTTGACCCATTAGTGAGACGACCTAAACGACCCAAACAAGAAGGATGGCCAGCAGGGGGCAAGAGAGAGAGAGAGAGAGAGTGGGGCTCCAGGAGAGGGGAGAGAGAGAGCGAGAGAGAGAGAGAGAGCGAGAGAGAGAGAGAGAGCGAGAGAGAGAGAGCGAGAGAGCGAGAGAGCGAGAGAGAGAGAGAGAGAGAGAGAGAGAGAGAGAGAGAGAGAGAGAGAGAGAGGTGGACCCCAGGAGGAGCTCTGTTCAGCTCGCTGTGACCCCCCCCCCCCCCCCTCCTGGTGCAGCCATGTGACTCTATCAACACAGGGCACAGTCCCGGGGTTGGAGGTTTTTGTGTGATAAAGAAACGTGGGACTACAGGGTTAAACGTTAAAATGTCTCCCTCTGTCTCCTGGGGGTGTGACTGGCGCCGGTTTGTCTCTGGTCCTGAGTGACGCTGACGTGGTGACACTCTCTCCTCTCTGCAGCCATTGATCTGATCAACAACCTGCTGCAGGTGAAGATGAGGAAACGCTACAGTGTGGACAAGAGCCTCAGCCACTCCTACCTCCAGGTAAACACACACATGCACTTACACACGCATGCACGCACATGCACTTACACACTTACACACACTCCCACACACATGCACTTACACACATACACACGCACGCACATGCACTTACACACGCACGCACACACACACACACACACACACACGCACATGCACTTATGCACTTATACACACACGCACACACGCACATGCATTTACACATGCACATGCACACACACACACACACACGCATGCACGCACATGCGCACACACATACACTTACACACGCACACACACACACACACGCACGCACGCACATGCACTTATACACGCACGCACAACACTTCATAAGAAGCTATTTGTTCCCTGAAGCCAAAGCCTGAATCTAACGTTGTATTGTGTGAGCTGAGCCATAACATGAATTCAATCATGCCCCAGGAGAGCCAACAGAGCCTGGCTGTAATGGGGCAGTGTTGTGGATTGGGTTCTGGAGCTCAAACCTAGATTGAATTCTGTCCTGACTGATGTGTCGGTCCCCCCCCCCTCCCTCGCAGTGTGAGGAGCAGAACATTAGCGGGGGTCTGTTCTGCTGAGCAGCAGTAAACACACATTAACTCGATGGTGCTGCTAAAGACATCAAGCTAGTGCTGAGGAGACAGGGAGCGTCTCTACCATAGAAGACCTGTGCAGAGGGCCCCACCTGGCCGGGCTCCCACTGCCCCCCCCGGGGGGCCCCTGAGGCCCAGGCACCACCTTCCTCTGACCTCCTCTCTCTCTCTCTCTCTCTCTCTCTCTCCCCCTGCCCAGGACTACCACACCTGGCTGGACCTGCGGGAGCTGGAGACCAAGCTGTGCGAGCGCTACATCACCCACGAGAGCGACGACATCCGCTGGCAGCTGTTTGCACGCGAGAACACCCTGCCCTACCCCGCCCACCTGGTGGCCCCGCCCCCCGCCGGGACGGGCTCCGACGACGAGGACGGCGAGGACGCCGACATGCAGGGTCTGACCGAGAGGGTCAGCATCCTCTAAGTGACCGGGGGGGTGGGGGGGGGACGGGACCGGTGGGTCCTGGTGGGGTCCAAGTCCAGCTCCTGGGGCATCTCAAGACCCGGACCCTTTGGTGGAGCTCTGGGGGGGGGGGGGGGGGTCCCCAGAGGGCCGTTCTCTCTCTCCTCCTTCCTCGTCTGCAACGTGAACGCTGTCGTTGTTCCGCCTCCGATCCCTCCGATCACTAGCGCTCTCCTCTGAGCCGTCTGGACCCAACGACGAGGTTAGCGTCAAGCCCGCCGGCTCCCCCACTGTGCTCCTCCAGGGGGTCCCTGGCAACCCAGGCAGGGCCGTTGGCTGCGGTCTGAGTCGGGGTCTACGTCCTGCAGGTCGACGTCCTCCGGGTCTACGTCTGGAGAGCGAGAGAGAGAGGAGACGTCCGCCTACAGGAAGCAGGAGGAAGAGAGAGAGAGAGAAAAAAACTGAAAAATAACCACAAACAAACTTTCCGTCATGTGTCTTTATTTTCTGTCTTCTTAACGTCCCCCCCTCCCTTGGGGAGCAGAATGTTGATGGTTATTAATTACTTCCTGTGTTCTGGTTATCACCGAGACGTCAGCGGCTTCGCCTTTCATGTGGCGATGCCTCTGATGGAGGTCTGTGTGCAGCTCCGGAGCAGAGGCGTTGTGGTCACCTCACACGTACGCACGGTGTGTTTCCACCCAGCCCGCGCCTCTCCGCGATAAGACTGCTCATGGCTCACAGTCATGGCGTAATGCGTTATCAGCTGATCATATTTGACATAGATGTAATATTATATATTACATAGATGCTGTTCCTGGTTTATTGTCCTGGTTCATTGGATAGAGCGGATAGGGCCTGGCTGGCTGACCGCTGTCTCCACGTCAGGCCGGTAGAGTTTATTTAAAGTCTAGATGCTTCTACTCCTTACTTACCTGTTAGACATGACCTGTTGTTGAACCGTATAGCCTTATCCATGTAGTGTCAAACGTGTGTGGAGAATGTATGAGATATGTTTGAATCCTTCTAGCATTTGTAACTAACAATACAGGCCTTGAACCATATCACATCATGACTGGGCTGTCTGATTCCTCTCATTATTTATTCATGCATTACCGTAAGTGACCCACAAGTCCCCCCTCTTCTTTTGTCCCTCAAAGCCTTATGGACGGAATTCTCGAAAATCGGACCGATGGCCTCATTAGATAAGAAAGATATTTTACGCGGAAAAAAAAACCACAAAGCGATAAAAGCCAACAATCGATGCCGCACGTCAAAAGAATAAGTTATTTCTGTAATGACGGATATGTGTTGTGTTTTATTTTACGATATTTTAAGGCGAGAGACTAAAAAGCAGAGGTTGTGGGGACAGGGGGGGGGGGGGGGGGGGACTAAGAACACCAGACGGAACATCGCCGCGGGGGTCCCGGTGGGTCACGGGGGTCCCGGTTGAACTAGGGTTGGAGCGGAGGTCGGCCAGCGGTCGGAGGACACGTAGCCGTTGCGAGAGAGAAAGAGCACGTCCCTGGGTCAATGGCTGTGCGAGTGGGAGGCTGTGCTAAGCCCTGGAGGGGACCTGATTTACATAGGATGCGCGTATTGCCGCATGACATGAGTCCTCTCGGTTGCTGAGAGCCCTTCAGCCGACTGAGAGAGGTCCTCTCTCCCCCCTCCTGCACATCCATCACCGCCTGGGAACAATCCTCTCCGGTAAATTATAGGCTACCTTCTGTCTCTCGTTCGTTCTTATTGCAATTGTTGGCTACATTATGCTGGGCTGTCGTTCGTTGCCTTGATTGCCTTCCGATTGTCCGTGCTACTTAGTAATTACTGACTGATACTAATTGGAATATAGAAATTATATATATATATATAGATGTAGGTATATATCTTCCACCGCATAGGCCTACTCATATATAATGTATGATGTGATCTATATATAGGCCTATGATGGGTATGCGGTGGAAGATAGCCCACTTAGGGCTGGCCGGTGGAGGTAGTGCGGTCAGACATCAAACACCGTGTTGTGAACAGCTCGGCTCGACTCCATCAGAGGCCTTGGATCGCCTCCCGGGGTGGGCTGCCCGTTCAGCGTCGGGAACGTTAGAGATATGTTTTATGAAGCTGTCACGTCAACAACAACACCTGGTCTATTTATTTGTGAGTAGTTCACGGGGATTTATTCGAGCGATTCATTTCAAGTTGAAAGATTTACTAAGAAACACATGGACCCTCATGTACGAGTTTATACGCACGAGCATGCACGCACAACAGACGAGGTAGGAGAAGAGGATATTTAATAGAATTTCGGAATAGCAAATGGCAGTGCTTGATACACGAAAGAGGTTTCAGGGGTACCATAATCAATATTGTTTTTAACCAAAATAATAATGTTTTTTTTTCAATGTTTATTTATAAATGGAATGTAAGGAATGAATAGCTTTAAGCACACGCACACATACATACGCATGCACGCACACAAGCATGCACTTGCACATGCACACGCACGCATACACACGCCCGTGCGCAGAATGCATGTCTCCAATATGTTTTTCTGTGGATTCTTGCTGCCAGCCATATTAGGTCATGGCTCTAAAGCTGGTCATTTCTCCCAGGAACACTCGTGGGAAAAATATCAAAAACACTTCCTGGGTAACGTACACCCCCCCCCCCCCCCCCCCACGCAGGAGAAGAGGTGTCCAACCCCCCCAGGCTAGAGCACATCCGGGGCCAGTGGTTACCACGGATGTGAGGGGGGGGGAAGAGATCTCTCAGTTTACCAACAACTAGTCTCAGAGATGTGAAAGTGTGAAATAGATCTCTCAGTGTATTCACTACAGTCAGTCTCAGAGATGTGCAAGGGTGAAAGAGATCTCAGTTTATTAATTGTATACTTTCAGAGATGTGAACGAGGGAAATCAATCTCTCACTATATTAACTACATATTCTGAGCTATGTGTGAGGGTGAATGGTCCCTCACTAACTACAGTCTCAGAGGATGAGGGAGATCCCTCACTACTAACTACATAGTCTCAGAGAGGTGAAAGGGTGAATGGTCCCTCACTGCACTAACTAGAGTCTAAGGGGTGTGTGAGGGTGAGGGAGAGCTCTCACTGTACTAACTGCATAGTCTGAGTGGTGTCAGGGTGAGGGGGATCGCCTCCTATGGTCCGGCCCTTCTCAGATTCCTGGAATATTCAGAATTGCCTCTGTCGGACACAACACACATAAATCAAACAACACATTATTAATCTTAAACCCCTCCCTGACACCTGGCACCAGCCATTTTGAACTATTAACCTGATAATAAGTAGGAGTGAGAGTAACATTCTGAGTTTGAGATCCATATACTCAGGGTAAAGGTGCCTCTAAGCCTTCTGTTAGCTGCCAGCGCTAGCGGAGCTACCGTCTAGACGTGGTTGAGGTCTCTCGCCTTGTATCTGTAGTCACAGCTCCATCTGGTTGTCTCTAATGCATCTGCCCCCCCACCACAGACACCCTGCCCCACCCGCCGGCTGCTTCCTCTCTGCACGCGTGCAGAAGCTCCCCAGCCTCCCGCCCCTCACCGTCGTCTCCTCCTCACGCTTACTGTAACGTCTCCTCCTCCTCTCTGCTCCTCTCTCTGCTCCTCTCTCTGCTCCTCTGTCAGCATCCGGAGAGAGCTCACACCGGGACGCCCACAGACCGAGAGCAGAAGCGAGCCAGAGCACTGCACTCAGCATTTCCGCTTCTTTTTTTGTGGTTTTGTTTTTTGATTTGCTGGATGCGTCAGTCTGGAATGCGTTACGGAGAAGTTGTGAGCCATCTGTTGAGCGTTTGACTGGCTGGTCAGAGTGAAGACCTCACTGGTGTGGGACAGGAGTACATCTGAAGTTATACGGCTGTTTCGGACCACTTTCCACACCTGGCCTCCCGCCACAAGGTAAGAATGTTCAGAACTCTCTGGAGTGTTTCTTGTTGATCAAATACTTGATGGACTAACAGTAACAACAGCAAAACTGTGTTTTTCCAACATATGTGAGGCAGTCTAAAAAAAAAATCGGGGTCACTGAAATAGCCCAAAGTCAGACACTCAGGCCTGAATGTTTTCCATTCGAACGGCAAAGACACAGAAGACAGAATATGACTAATTTATTCTTGAAATAGACAATACTGGGTAATGGTATATGGTAAATGGTCCTCATTTATATAGCGCTTTTATCCAAAGCACTTTACAGTGTTGACTGACATTCACCCATTCATGTACACATTCACACACCAACGGCAGAGTCAACCACGCAAAACAGGCAGCTCGTCAGGAGCCATTAGGGTGATGAGGCATCAGCCAGGTTCCCCTGTCGATACCTGGCGACACATAATGGAAGTCATTGGTTGACACAAAACAAATCTTTGACTGGAATCAATTATTCGATTTCTCCAAAAATTGAAACTTTGGAAACTTTGTGGATGAAGTTAGTCATACTTTTCTAACTGATGACAAATATGTTTCTGGTTTTCTTCAGCCCTCAGTTGGCGTCTCCTCATGGCTCCATGAGTAGACACTCAGGTCACCTTAAGGGCCGCTCTGTGATTGGGTCTGGATGCTAGCGGGCTCTGCCCAGGCGGTAATGGCATTAGATGCTGTCCACTCTATAAACAGACCGGGCTGTTGGACAACTGCCCAGCAGATGAAACAATACTCGGGCTCCACGCAGCCGTAGCTTTGGGGGAGGGCAGGATGATAGGTGGAAGCAGATCAGTTAAGATATGAAACATAGAAACACATTCAGAATGCTACGAGGCTCAGAGAGCCACTCCTCATTTGAAGTCGATACGCAGCGTAAGGAAAGCGAGGGAGAGTGTGATCGTGTTATGGTTATTATGTGTGTGTATTATGAGTGTTACCACGCACTTCTGTCTGAAAGGAACGAACCATGGCATCCATTATGAATCTCTCTGAATGTATTCACCTTCAATCATTCAAGGAATTAATTTACTGACACTACCACGTCAAATCCCTATTAATCTAGCTCATCAAGTAATTGGCAACTCTCAAAAACAACGGTATATTCCATAAAATCATGTGTTAACTGATGAAGTTTACTTTATAAAGTCATGTGGCTAATGCGTGGCATGTATTTATTGAAAAGCTAGATTTCCCATGAAATGTAAATTGCTTTGATTAGAGCAATATGCAAATGTAGATCTAGTGATTGATAGTCTGTGTGTGTGACAGGTGTGCCACTTATCTTCAAACCATGCAGGGGACATAACGCACGCAATCTAAGACACTATTATGCGAAAGGAATAAACTAATCTAGACACTTAGATGGAGGAAGCTGATGTTTCTGCATCTCATTTATATAAAAAGACACCCTTGTCCCTTGTTGTTTGTCTGAGGCATTTAGAAAAAAAACACTGCAGGGCCTGATGAGGCTGGCTGGGTTGTGGAGCAAAGAGGAGGACAAAAAGAGTGATTTCATAATCCCATCCTCACTGGCTGCAGGCTGTTCTCTATTAGAGCGATAAGCCCCCAGCCCTGATGACACAACAAGGCCCACCATCTCTGGCAGTGAAACGCCTTTAGTACTCCAAATAACACTTAATCGCACTTGAGCTGAACTCAGGACAGAGCAGCCCAGGTCCTCCCTTTTATTTCACGGGCCGTGAAATAGGATTTGGGAAGTAGTGGGAGAAGTATCCATCTGACTGAGTTACGTGATAGATTTACCTCTGCCGTTTGCCATAAATGTCCCTTCATAAAACCATATCCCTTCTGAATTGCAGGAGCACTTCATTCTAACTGGGCTCAGACAGGGCCGTACTCGGCGGCAAAGGAAACCAAACAACAGCCCGAAACCACAATGAGCCTCTTGTTGTCCATGACGACCGCGGCCATGAACTCCACCAACGGCAGCAAGTGCGTCAACATCGAGGACAGCTACATCAGCGACCTGCTCATGGGCCTCTACATCCTGGCCTTCATCTTCGGCCTGACCTTCAACGTCCTGACCCTGGGGCCCATCGTCCAGCAGGTGAGGAGCCAGAACGTCCTGGGCATCTTCCTCCTCAACCTGTCCCTGTCCGACCTGCTCTTCATCCTCACCATGCCGCTGTGGATCAACTACTACCACCGCAACCACCGCTGGGGGCTGGGCCCGCTGTCCTGCAGCATCGCCGGCTTCTTCTACTACTCCAACATGTACATCAGCATCTTCCTGCTGTGCTGCATCTCGGTGGACCGCTGCCTGGTGGTCACCTTCCCACTGCGCTTCAAGACGCAGCGCACGTCCTGCTGCGCCTGGGCCGCCTGCCTGGCCGTCTACGCCCTGGTGGTGGTGCTGCACGTCCTGGTGCTGGCGCTGGACAACCTGAAGGACGCCCACGACGAGCTCAACAACAACGACCGGTGCTACGAGACCTACCCCATGCAGAGCCCCGTGGCGCTCTTCAACCTGCTGCGCGTGGGCCTGGGCTTCCTGCTGCCGCTGCTGGTGCTGGGCCTCAGCTACTGGAAGGTGCTGGCCACCGTGGACCAGAGCCCCGGCCTCAGCGCCCAGGGCAAGCGGAAGGTGAGGCTGCTGTCCTTTGGCGTCATCGGCATCTTCTCCATCTGCTTCGCGCCGTACCACCTGCTGCTGCTGGCGCGCTCGCTGGCCTACTACCTCAGCCCGGACGTGGACCCCCTGGGCAGCTACTGCAAATTCGAGCAGACCATGCACTTCCACTTCTCCGGCACGCTGGCCCTGTCCAGCCTGAACTGCGTGGTGGACCCCGTGCTCTACGTGCTGGTCAGCAACGACGTGCGGGAGGAGGTGATGCTCTGCTGGAGGCGGCACCGGAAGAGCCCGGCCGACGCCACCTGCTCCCTGAACCGCTACACCAGGACGACCGCCACCTCCAACCTCATCTGACCCCCCCACCAGGACAACCCCCCCCCCACCTCCAACCTCATCTGACCCCCACCTAGAGGACCCCCACCTCCAACCTCATCTGACACACCTGACTGTGGGTGTGTGTGTGGGTGTGTGTGTGCGTGTGTGTGTGTGCGTGCGTGCGTGCGTGGGTGCGTGTGTATGTGTGTGTGGGTCTGTGTGTGCGTCCGTGCGTGTGCGTGTGTGTGTACTGATATGCGCATGTGTATATGTACAGTTTATGTGTGTATATTTTAATGTTTATCGTATATTTATCTGCAAACTTTTATACATGCATGCGTATGTACAAACTGTTGCACATACTGTGCATGTGTGTAGGCTGGCTGATGGTCTCAACCTTTAAGGGCTGTAACCATGGTAATAGCATGCAGGTCAGTGAAAATTACATGTTTCTGTGTGAGCATATTATCCCAGAGTCTGGGTCGGAAACCAAGAATTGACCGAACACAAAAAGAGAAAGACATGTGCGCAATTGGAGGATGCTTTCAGACGGGGATCATAAACATTTTTCGTCTACATGCTGTTGATTTGAAACCTGTTTCTTACTTTCTACTAGTGAAGTTAGTTTGATCCGCAATCAGACTCTTACAGATCCACGACTCCAGCAACAGGATCCTAACCCTAACCAAAATCGTAAACTTTAGATATGAATCGAAAGTCTGATGGAGAGACTCATGTCTTCTGGACCGGCTGGTTCAGGTTAGGTCTTAGTATCTCCAGTCTGATGGAGAGACTCACGTCTTCTAGGATGAGGTTTGTCTGGAGACTGTTCCCTGGGGCTCCTCCGGCCCTGTGCTCCTGTGGTGCATGTTAGCCGCCTCTGACTGGAGGTCCCTC
Source organism: Micromesistius poutassou (assembly GCF_964030765.1). Classification (NCBI taxonomy): domain Eukaryota; kingdom Metazoa; phylum Chordata; class Actinopteri; order Gadiformes; family Gadidae; genus Micromesistius; species Micromesistius poutassou. The sequence goes on along the minus strand of NC_140274.1, from coordinate 19,234,939 downwards.
TGCGGCCTCCTCTGAAGGTCGATATGAGAGCGGCCTCCGGGGGGCTGAGGCCGGGCGAGGCCCAGCGCTCTGCGTCCTTTCATCTTGTATTTGAAGCTGTGTGGCAGGAGGTTGTCGTGGTGTTGATCCTGATGGCGCTGCTGTACGACAGAACCTTTAAGGGAAATGTGCGTCACTATGAGCCTGAATAAAGAGCCCAGGAGCACCGTTCCTTCTGCACATGTCTTGTTTCAGTCTACGTCCGCCGGCCAGCCCTTTCTGTGATATGACATATTAGGAATGTTCTCCCCTTATCGAGGAATGATAAGGGGAGAAACACAAGGCCTGCCGTCTTTCAGGCCGTCTGCCTGAATGATGAACACGGACCTGCACCTTACACACACACTACGGTGTGGGTGTTTGTGTGTGTAAGAGTGTGTTTGTGTGTGTATGAGTGTGTTAAGTGTGTGGATGAGTGTGTTAGAGTGTGTATGTGTGTGTATTAGGGGTGGGAATCTTTTGGCACCTCACGATTCGATTAGATTCAGATTCAGAGGTCAACGATTCGATTCTAAAGCGATTATCGATGCATCTTGATTCAACAATTTTTTTATGTACATTTCCAATGCAGGATTTTCAAGAATATATATATATATATATATATATATATACACACATCTGAGTTTGCTACTCAGAGTTTGCTAATCACTTCCTACTTGTATGATGATCATTAAAGACAATCAACAGATGAATTACCTTATATTTTATATTAGATAAAGTCAGTTCTCTGTGCAGAGAACCCGCAGGCAGAAAGGAGTTTTCTGTAGCGCTCTGCAGCAGGTGAACAAATTTAATGAAAAATTAAAAAAATTAAAAAGTATTCAATTTAGTTTCCGATTATTAATTTTTCTGCATCGAGACGGAATCGTTCTAGAGAGAATCGCGATGCATCGAAGAATCTATTATTTTTCTCACCCCTAGTGTGTATGAGTGTGTATGTATGTGTAATATGTGTTTGTGTGTGTATGAGTGTGTTTCTGTGTGTATGAGTGTGTTTGTGTATGTATGAGTGTGTATGGGTGTGTTTGTGTGTGTATGAGTGTGTGCACCAGTGAGTGAGTCACTTTTCCTTGCTTATTTATTGTCTACAGATGTATTTCCTACCATATAAATCATCTTTTAACTAGGATCAATGATGACTTATACTCGTTATTTTTAAGAGCAAGTTTGAAAATACACATTTTGCCAGACAATCGGGTTCTAGGGGGGATGACTAATTCCTGGAGTATTCTTCAGCTCGGACCTCCTTCATTTACAACGTTGACTGGAGAGGGAAGAGGGAAAATCTGTTATTTGGTAAAACCCCAGTGGTGACTATCTTCATAGTGCAACTATGACTCAATCATTGCTGACTTTTAAGGGGGCTTAAAATCCCCTGAACATAACACGTGTGTGTGTGTGTGTGTGTGTGTGTGTCCACTTGTTTACCAATGTGTGAGTGAGACAGAAGAAGTTGATGTCATAATTAACACCATTAACATACTTCTCATATTGTCTGATTAAAGCCCATTTATCAGCATCGCTACTACTACGCCCCCCCCCCCCCCCCCCCCCCCCACCACCGGACGAAAATAACTCCCAGCGCACCTGCTACAATGTAAGCATCACAAGATTTTACAGAGTCTCACTCCAGCCAAAGTTGGCAACCCTGCACACGGCCTACTGTAGATCTGTTTACTGTATATGAGTATGTTTTACCTGGTAGTATTACTGAGCAACATGCGTCTAAAGATGAGTGTAACACACATGACACCCCTGAGAACGACATGTCTGACGCAACCGAGAATATCTGCTCTCGCTTACTCACCACCTAGCATTTAGATTTGCAACACATTTCAAGGGAGGTTTAAAAAAAACGACATCCTCTTCGCCACTTTTAGAGCTTGCTTGCTTACGTGCTTTAGAACTGCAGATGATATCCCACACTCAGCGCTGACGAGGATTGAACAGGAAACGTGCTCAACATCTCCCCTCTGTCTCACACCTTTCTCTCTGTTGTTCACTTTTATCGCTCGTCCGTTGCTACGTGATCGGCTGTTCATGTTTCCATTCTGCATTCTCAGAAGAAGCCATCTTTAACTGAATCTTCAGCCGGCCAGTGGAACAAGAAAGCTGCAGCCAGATAACATACATACACACACACACACACACACACTCACACACACACACACACACACACACACACACACACACACACACACAAAGACACACACACACACACACACATGCACAGTAGCACACGCACACACACACACACACACACACACACACACACTCACAGACCCAGGTATAATAGATCCCATTAGTGCTTGTTGGATACCATATTGTATTATTTATGCATTCTTTTCTCTCCACTATCAATAATTCCCCTGCGGTGCACATCGATAGCAGCAGAGTGCTCTGCCTATTAACCTGGTTGGCTCCTCTAAGACTGCCAGCCTCCTGACGGCTCTGAACACATTAGGCACTACATACCTAGGGATGGCCGTGAGGGTTATACCCCTCTGTCCTCTATAACCCAGGGCTATACCTATGCCTTTGTATGGTGTACTTAGCATGGTGAAAATAGTACTTAGCATGGTGTAGCATCTTCTCCTAGCTGTCTCTGTTGTGTATGGGGAATGGGTTAGTCGAGTGATGGTTAGGGCTTGGCACTTGGTTCTATGAACATCCTTACTGTACCGACTGATATATATTGTTGTTTCTCTTTCTTCTGACAAATGGACTGATTGTAAGTCGCTTTGGATAAAAGCGTCTGCTACAATCCATAGATGTTAATGTGTACCTGTCTGTCCTCCAGGCTGAGGGTTGACTCTGAACCAGGCGGGCAGGGAGACAGACTCCATGCTTGCAGGGAGACAGACTCCAGGCGGGCAGGGAGACAGACTCCATGCTGTGGCGCATTTCTGCCTCTGGACGCATTTCTGAGTCCAGAGTCTTTGTCTGAAGGGATTAATGATCTCCTGGTCTGAGAGCGCGAAGGGCGGACAGGAATCCACTAGCGGAGCTTTCTCCGACACAAAGGCAAAACACACTAACAGGGCCTCCCGCAGTGTGTGTTCTGGTGTAGCCGAGTCACACACCAAGACCTTTCCTTCAAAGGTTTCCCAAGACAAAGTCACATATATCCTGCATAGTAATTAAGCAATACCTCATTTATGTCTTTGTACAGGAAGTTGGTCTTGTTTTCTAATTTGCAAGTTGTTTACTTATTGGGGCGTCAACGTCAATCTAAAATATATATTTTACATCGTTTATAATAGCTATATTTGTAAAAGAGATTTCTATCATTTTCTTTTTAGAAGATTTTGATAAAAGCTTTGCAGCCAAATCTCACCCACGCTCGGAACACTCCCTGACTGGTCAGTGACTCTCGCTCCTCTCTCCTCCTGACGGTGGGGGCTCTGTGAAGGTCAGAGGTCACCTGGCTGCAACACAACAGCTGAATGGAACTCAGAAACAAACAGAAGTAGAGCTGGAGCTGCTGTAGACCTGTGGGGGGGGGGGGGTGTCGGGGGGGGGGGGCGAGTGCCATCACTGCGCTGCAGACTGGGACTGCAGATGAATGGCTGCAGAGAGGGAGGAGCAGCAGGCTGTGTGTTTGGACGCTGAATGGGATGGAGGTGAATAGTAGTATTCTCCGAGCTAACCCCGGGACCACAACAGTGCTGCTGGTGTGACCTGTTTGTAATTAGACACACACTGAAACCTCCCTGACCGGCCAGGGCGGAGCTAGCTCTACAAAGACATGTAGAGCAAAGGTAAACATGTGTTCTGTAATCGTTGTAATGATCGGACACAAGCAAGTTGAACCCTCTGCCTCTCATCAGCCAGTCACCCCTCAATGCATAGAACAATGTTTGTTAACAACGTGAGATGTGAAAGAGACAACCTGTGTGCATTTACCGAAGCAGAGTCAATCATCAGGGCCCCGATCTGAAGAGCTCCCACACCGGGCTGCAGATAGAAAAAACAACACAAAGAACGCGCTTCCATCCCTCTACGGCCGCTCCGAGACGTGTTCCTGCGCTTCTAGTTGTGATTTATGTATTTGCTGCGGTGCCTTTGATGGCATGTGGGTTGAAATCCACTTCAGTGAGGCGGGTGTTATCGCCTGAGTTTCTTATTTCACCGCGTGTTGCTCCGCACAAGGGAATGAGGATGAAGCGAAGATCACTGTAATTATTCTGCTGCAGAAGGCAGACAGAGGGAGAAGGGCAGAGAGGACTTCACCAGGCGACACCACTTGTAGACAACAAACAAAAACACAATCTCCTCCTAATGGAGTGTTCATCTGCGTCCCCCCCCCGTGTCAGACTGGAGGGAGGGGGGGGCGGGGGGTACAAAGTGTCCCCTTTCAGAGAGAGCCAGCTCTCCTCTGTCACGGTGCTGCTGAGAGGATCGTTAGCCTTCACTTTAGCAGCAGGCTTTGCTCAAACTTCCCAATTAGTTGGTGACTTTCACTTTCACATAAGTGGGCCTTTTGAAGATTTCTGAAGATCTCTTTGGTATGAAAATTAATGGCAAAGTATTCAATATCGCAGGGCTATTCCGATGGATCTTTCTCAGGTGGAAAGGAAAAAGCCGTCAGCCTGCAGTGACAAAATGGACCAAATTTGAATAATTTGAAAAATTTGGAATATTTGAATAATGGGCAATAAGAAGCCAGGCAAAAGGATGTAGAAGATGAAATGCTATTCACCTTGTTGGGAATACTGTTTTGATGAGGACATTTTTATTTAATTGAGAAAGACCTGATGACTATGTGGAGATTTAAAAGGCCGCCCCTGGTGTTTTGAGGTAACTGTGATGGCAGTTGCTGTTTGTGTCTGAATGAGAGGTGCGTGTGTAGGACGGGAGGTCAGGATCCTTACAGATGGCAGTCCTGGGCTGATGTATTCCCCAAAGTCAGACTGCAGAACCAGCTGTATTAAACCTTCACCAGCTGAGCTCTCATCCTCAGCGACGTAGAGTGAAGTAAGGAGCAGGCGGGAGCTGTGGGCTGAAGGAAGCCCACAGCAGCGTGTTCAACGCTCCCTGTGAGCAGCCTTTCTCCAACACATCTCTGCGTGTCCCCAGACCCCCGCACACACGGTGTGTGTGTGAGTCTGGCCCAGTGACAATGTCATTAGATGCTAATAGATCCATCTAACTGGACCGGAAAACGGCAGCCCCTCTAATGGGGGCCTGACCCCCCCACGCTGGTGCTGGCTGGATAATAGATAGAAATGACTTTATTTCATTTCAGCAATTCCATTCAATTTGTAAATCCGTAGATAAATAAATAGTTTGTCTTAAACATAATTTACGAAAATAGACAGAGGACAGCATTTTACATGATTCTTCTATTCCCTTACCTTTTGTACTTTGTGTATGTTTATATTTGTTTAAATTAGCCACTAGGATATGCCACAATACATACATACATACAATACATTGATAAAAAAAAACACTGGGTCCATTTGCAGAAGTGTGACCCCCACAGACTGATGAAGATTTACTCTACAAGATGGAGGAAGAACAGCATCACAGAGTGGGAGAGAGAGGACATCCCATGGCCGTCAGAGCCCAGCAGAAGGACCCCTGGGGGGTCCTTGTTCACCCCTGTTCACCAACCAGAGCCTCGGGTGGGGCTCAAGCCTGGTCTGAGCCCAGTGAGCCCACCCTGTGGTGGGTCCTGTTCCAGTCCCAAGTCTGCTCACACACAGCCCTACCGTGGCCTGATCAAGACCCCTTCGTCACCCCGTCACCACCACCTCCACTGTCACCACCACCACCTCCACCGCCACCTCCACCACCTCCACCGCCACCACCACCACCATCATCACCATCACCACACCAACACCACCACCATCACCACACCACCACCACCATCATCACCATCACCACCTCCACCGCCACCACCACCACCAACACCACCACCATCATCACCATCACCACACCACCACCATCATCACCATCACCACCTCCACTGTCACCACCACCAACACCACCATCACCACACCAACACCACCACCATCACCACACCAACACCAACACCACCATCACCACCACCACCACCACCATCACCACACCACCACCACCATCACCATCACCACCTCCACTGTCACCACACCACCACCACCACCATCACCATCATCACCTCCACTGTCACCACCACCACCACCACCATCACCAGCACCACCATCACTGTCACCACCACCACCACCATCACCAGCACCACCATCACCACACCACCACCTCCACCATCACCATCACCACACCACCATCACCACACCACCACCTCCACCACCATCACCACACCACACCACCAGCACCACCACCTCCACCTCCACCACCATCACCACCACCAACACCACCACCACCATCACCACCACCACCATCACCACCACCACCACCACCACCACCACCACCAACACCACCACCCCCACAACCACCATCACCATCACCCCAAACTCTACCACCACCATCACCACCATCACCACACCACCACCTCCACCACCATCACCACACCAACACCACCACCATCACCATCACCACACCACCACCACCATCATCACCATCACCACCTCCACTGTCACCACCACCAACACCACCATCACCACACCAACACCACCACCATCACCACACCAACACCACCACCACACCAACACCACCACCATCACCACCACCACCACCACCATCACCACACCACCACCACCATCATCACCATCACCACCTCCACTGTCATCACACCACCACCACCACCATCACCATCATCACCTCCACTGTCACCACCACCACCACCACCATCACCAGCACCACCATCACTGTCACCACCACCACCACCATCACCAGCACCACCTCCACCATCACCATCACCACACCACCATCACCACACCACCACCTCCACCACCATCACCACACCACCATCACCACACCACCACCTCCACCACCATCACCACACCACACCACCATCACCACCATCACCACCACCACCACCACCACCACCAACACCACCACCCCCACAACCACCATCACCATCACCCCAAACTCTACCACCACCACCACCACCATCACCACCATCACCACACCACCACCTCCACCACCATCACCACCACCACCACCGCCATCACCTCCACCACCACCGCCACCACCGCCACCACCGCCACCACCGCCACCACCGCCATTGCCACCATTACCACCACCACCATTACCACCACCCCCACCACCACCACCATCACCACCATCACCACCACCACCAACAACACTACCATCACCGCCACCACCACCACCACCACCACCACCTCCACCACCATCACCACCTCCACCACCACCACCATCACCACCACCACTACCACCATCACCACCACCTCCACCACCATCACCACCTCCACCACCACCATCACCACTACCACCACCACCATCACCACCTCCACCACCGTCTCTACCACCGCCACCACCACCATCACCACCATTACCACCACCACCATCACCACCACCATCACCACCACCACTACCACCACCACCACCACCACCGTCACCACCACTACCACCATCACCACCTCCACCACCGTCACCACCACTACCACCACCACCACCACCACCACCGTCACCACCACCACCACGTCACCTCCACCACGTCACCACCACCTCCACCACCACCACCACGTCACCACCACCACCGTCACCACCACCGCCACCACCACCATCACCACCACCACCACCACCACCACCACCACCATCATCACCACCACCGTCACCACCACCACCACCGTCACCACCACCACCACCACCGCCACCACCACCACCACCACCCCACTATATATCGTTCTTTATGTTCCCTCACCCTTCCTTTTCTACATTGCCTCGGTTGCTGATTACGCCAAACGTCCAAAACAGACTCCGACGTCCGGTCATTTGACGTCCAACGGCCGTCCTAGCACTGGGCGTTATCGGTGAGGACGGACACGGCCGTGGCCCCGCCCTCCGGCGCATCCCCGGCCCGGTCTGGGCAGGGCTTGGGGCCGGGGGTCTTGGCAGTCATGCCCACGTAGATGTTGGTGTGGCGGGAGGCGCAGTGGGACGTGAGGGTCCCCCCGTGGACGTCCCCCTCCCTGCCGTCCCGGGGGGCCGCGGGGCCCCGGCAGTAGCAGAGGTAGCCCTTCAGGTGCTTGCGGACCTTGCTGTGCAGTGAGGCGTAGATGAAGGGGTTGTAGCAGGTGGAGCTCATGGCCACCAGGTGGCAGCACACCTGCAGCAGGTTGATGTAGCGCTTCCCAATCATGTGGAAGTCGGGGTCCAGGTCCAGCAGCAGGTTCAGCACCTGAGGAGAGAGAAGGGGTCTGCCTTTACCTTCAGGGCGTTTAGGAGACGCTTTTATCCAGAGCTACTTACATTAGTCCAAAGAAACAACAGTATATCGCTGTCGGTACAGTAAGGATGTTCATAGAACCAAGGGCCAAGCACTAACAATCATCCCTAGGTTAACCCATTCCATTCAAGTACTATTTTTTTTGTGCCAGGACGTACAACATACAAAATACAGGCAGAGGGACTGCATTGAGTGGGTCCCAGGTCTATTGTATGTTATTGTGTTGCGTTATTGTTACAGAGATGGCATTAGGCAACAGGTAGGGGGTCCACACAAGGCTCCCTATAGGTCAGATTGCATTGTTATGGTTTGAACCCCCAACCTGGCAGTCAAACACCCGAGCTACGTGACCGCACCGCTCCTTTACAGTGGCATCGGTGTGTATTTTGCGTGTGCTTTATCTCCCCTCTATGAAGCCATCTCACAGCCATACGTGGCGAAGCACCTTAAGTCAACCATTTTACAGTTCTAAACTATTGTATATTTAACTATCATAACTCTTAACTCTTAACTCTTAACTCTCTTTTCCCACTGTACTGCTGGTCACTTGTGAATTTCTCCTAAGGGGGATTAATAAAGGACTATCTATCTATCTATCAATCTAAACGTCCTATTTCCACAAGCTTGAATATCCCATTTAAGATGCAATGCATTATGGATGCACTTAATGCACGCAAACGACTGGGTCTTTACCATGAATCATCATCAGGTTTCATTATGTACGTTCTGTATGCAAACCTGCATCCTAATTTGCCATTCAGATTTTTAAATGGATACAGGTTCACAGAGAGCTTCTCTATTTGCTGTCCAAATTATTTTAAATTAAGTCTGACATCATTGTTTAAAGGTTTCTAAGACATCATTGACATCATTGTTTAAAGGTGCTAAGTCTTATGTTGGATTGATTAAGGTATGGGAAGCATTTTAGTAAGTCAGCACAGCAACCACTGTTACATGATAATGCTTCGCTGCTTACAGAAGCAGATGTGCCCAAACTTCTACTGATTAGGCTCTTTTGATCAGAAAGGGGCTTGCTTATAATGCTGAAGTGGCTTTGAAACTAGCTCCTAACCCTTATTTCTGCTCCCTCTTCATGCCGGCTGTTGCCTGCATTAACACCACTCCCCTCCTATTTCGGAATCCTTAATAGCATCATTTCAACTGAAAGGGGATCAGATAGTGTGCCAGCACCAAGAGCAGCCATGAGCTGGCAAAAACAAAAAAACCCTCACCCTAACACTACCCTAACCATATGCTAACCCAACCCTAGCCCTAATCCAACCCTAACCCAACCCTAACCCTGACCCGACCTAATCCTAACCCTAACCCCCTCCACCTGTCCCTGCGTGCCCCTGTAGCCCACCTGCAGGGGCAGCCAGCAGAGAGCGAAGGCCAGCACGGAGGCCACCAGCAGGGTGAAGGTCTTCCTCCTCCGCCGGCTCCAGCGCTCCTGGCCGTGGGAGGTCTCGCCGGGCAGCGCGTGGCGCCGCAGGCTGACGGTGATGGCGCAGTAGGAGACGCTGACGGACAGCAGCGGGATCATGTAGGACGCCGCCAGGATGAAGCAGGAGTAGAGGAGGCGCAGGTGGCCGCTGCTGGGCCAGAACTCCTCGCAGACCACCAGGCGCATGCCGGAGGGCCGGAGGTCCAGGTAGCGCGTGTAGAAGGAGGGCGGGGCGGCCAGCGCCAGGGAGATGACCCAGATGCCCAGAGCCACGCCCCCGCAGCCCCGCACGGAGATCCTCCTCCGGACCGGGTGGGCTGGGACACCGCCCCCCCCCCCCGGGCGAGAGGAAACAAGAGGGCGCTCATCAGGACCAACTCATCTGTGTAGAGTTTGGTTGGCAGAGGTGGTGGTGGTGGTGGTGGTGGTGGTGCTGGTGGTGGTGGTAGTGGTGCTGGTAATGGTGGATGGTGGTGGTGGTGGTTGTGGTGGTCGTTTTGGTGGTGGTGAAGGAGGGGGTGGTGCTGGTGGTGGTGGTGGTGGTGGTGCTGGTAATGGTGGATGGTGGATGGTGGATGGTGGTGGTGGTGGTTGTGGTGGTCGTTTTGGTGGTGGTGAAGGAGGGGGTGGTGGTGGGGGTGAGGGGGGGTGGTGGTGGTGGTGGTGGTGATGGTGATGGTGATGGTTGTAATTTTGGCGGCGGCGGCGGCGGCAGTTTTGGCGGTCCCACCTACGACGATGTAGCGGTCCACGGCGATGGCGGTGAGCGACAGCGCGGAGGCGAACACGGTGGCGCACTGCAGCAGCGGCACCAGGTGGCAGAGCGGCCGGCCGAACGCCCAGCCGCCGCGGTCCAGCGCGTAGGACGCCGTCAGCGGCACGCAGCTCAGACACATCAGCAGGTCGCCCGCCGCCAGGTTGCCGATGAAGAAGTTGGTGGCGTTGTGCAGCTTCTTGTCGGCGGAGATGCAGGCCAGCAGGAAGCAGTTCCCCACGCCGGCCACCGCCACCAGGAGGCAGTAGAGGGGCAGGAAGAGAGGCTTGAAGCGCAGGAGCAGCTCCGTGCCGGAGAACATGTCCATGGTGTGGTTGAGCTCCTGGCCTCCCGCCCCTCCGGAGGGCACTGCGTCCAGGCTGGTGTTAGCGGACCCCTGGGGGTCCGCCGGCAGGAAGATATCCATGGTGGGGGGGGGGGGGGGGGGGCTCCTAAAGGGGAACCAAGGGCCAGAGATGAGGGCGCGTCACCACTGGGGACTGGGCTGAATCACAGAGGAACCGCCGTCCCGTTGGTGGACATTATACCATCCACTAACTAATGGTGAACCTGAAACCATCGTTATATACACACAGAGAGTGTTCCTGATTCTAATAAGTCCTGATCAGGGATCTGGATGTTTTCCAGTATTTATTTAAGTTGTCTGTACCTTTAATGGCACAAGTGAAGAGCAAAGACCATTAAGATTCAACACAATGCTGTTTTAAAGTTGTTGTTTGATTAAACGCACAACTAACACACAGCTCCTTGAGGTGGGAGAAAAAGATATGCAAGAAGGATGACTGATTTAGATCGTCACTGCAGCGCTATCTGGCCCGAAGTAATGAGGCAGGACCTCGCCGTCTGCTCCAGTCATCGTCTAGATAAACTCTACGCATTGGAAAATAAATTAAGCAGGATTTCTGATTTGAAACGGCATGGAAACCAAATGCTGTTGGTTATCTCCATGTTGTTTACCAGCACCAACACATTTCATCAGAGCCTCCTCGTGCAATTTAGGATGACTTTTAGGCCGCTTGATCATATTTGTTCATGTGTATGATATTCACTATGTGTATGATATGAACTATTTGCTATATTTTCTTCATATTTGAAATCAAATTACTATTGTCACGTATATAAATGTTATATTATTACACATTACACAATATATGTTACACATATATTGTGTGTTCATAAAGACAGCTGTGCAGCGAGGGTTCACTCCCGTACAGCTGTATATAATAAACGTTCTGAAGCTCCTTCTCTGGTGGAGCTTCTCCTGCTGGGCTGCTCCTCCACCCAGCCTCCTTCCCTCTCTCCTCCCTCTCCTCAGCTGTGGTCCTAACCTGGACATTGTGTTTAGTGGCCCCACACTGCCAGGCGCCTCGCAGCTCCGCCTCTCATGGTTACACCGTTGCCATGGCATTTTCAAAAGCCTTTCAGACCTAAGCTGCTAATTTCTGGGGCGTGAGCAGAATTAAGAAACCCCAGATGCAAAACGGCTGGACAAACACTGCCCTCCCCCGCTCTCTCTCTCTTTCTAGCTCCCTCTCTCTATCTCCTTCTCCCTCTCTCTCTCTCCCTTTCCTCCTCTCTCTCTCTCTCTCTCTCTCTCTCTCTATCTATCTCCTTCTCCCTCTCTCTCCCTTTCCCCCCTCTCTCTCTCTCTCTCTCTCTCTCTCTCTCCCTCCCTCCCCCTCTCTCCCTCCCTCTCTCCCACTCTCTCTCCCTTTCTCTCGCTCTTACATTAAATACATAGACTAACAAAAAGCATTTCTGTCCCCCCGCCAATGATTGATGTATACTTTGAATATTGTTCCCCTTTTATTTCTCCCTGGCCTTTTGAAGGTGTCTGTGTTGTTGTTCTCCGCTGTAGGCAGCGACCCTGGCGTTGTGCGACCTCCATGGCACGTGTTGCTGCCTCCAGCTGGGCTGATTAAAGAGAGCGTCCCTCACAGAGGAATCAGAGGCTGAGTCGACCGGCTGACTTCAGCACTGATGCTATGAATGCTTTGTGCGGTGATTGGGGTTTCAGACGTTAAACCCTTCAGCGTCAGGCTCCAAGAGAGCAGAGCCTCATTAACCCAAGGTTCAACAATGCACAGGTGTGGCATTAGAGTTCATTAAAATCATATTTAAAATTAAATATTCACGTTCGCAAGCACCAGCTGGTGTCCCTTCATGCAAATGGATTTTGGGATTGTTTTCGTTTGCAAATTGTTCATAAATGATGCAGGAAAAACCAGCAGGATTTTTTTTCAACAAGAGACATATTCTCTATGAGAGATACAAAGACTATTGAAATATATCAGTGTTGTTATACAGTTACAAATATGCCGCTGTGACATGTTAAAGTGCACAAACATATTAAATGTTATGCATATGTTATTGACATAAATATCACAAATTCTCTGATTGATGCAAAAAAAATCAAAAAATAAATGTGCATCATGATTTTGTTTTCTCCATTTCCATAAAATAAGTTCAAATTACAAATATAATATCAATTAGATATAACTTATTCAGATAAATCATTTTTAAGTTTTTAAATAAATATGCCACATATTACTGAAATACAAGGAACAAGCGTGTCCCTTTGTGTGTGTGAGAGGATCATACTTTGTAGGTGACTGTAATATAATATAATATAATATAATATAATATAATATAATATAATATAATATAATATATCCTTACCTTTGCTGCAAAGAATCTCCTCGTCCAACAAATCAAAGATGAACGTCTTTATTTGATCTTTTCTCCGGTTGTGTCAGGAGACCTGAAGCAGGCGTTGCAGAGAGGAGACCTGAAGCAGGTGGTTGCAGAGAGGAGAGATGAACCAGGCGGTCACAGTGAAGACAGGTTGTGATGTGGAGTCACACAAAGACAGCATGAGAGTGACAGAGAGACAGGGAGAGAGAGAGGGAGAGGGAGACAGAGAGAGAGAGAGGGAGAGGGAGAGATTCAGAGAGAGTGATAGAGAGAGACAGCTAGGGCGAGAGAGAAAGTGAGGGGCAAGAGAGAGAGAGAGGGAGTGAGTGAGAGAGAGCGAGGCAGAGAGAGAGAGTGAGAGAGAGAGAGAAAGAGAGAGAGAGAGAGAGAGCGAGAGGGTGATGAGAGAGGGTGATGACAATAACGTCTTCTTCTGAAAATCTTTTCTGACCATTTATGATTTTTCCCTTCGTCTGAAAATCTTTTCTGACCATTTATGATTTTTCCCTTCGTCTTTTTGTACCTGAAAATCTATATTAGCCCATCAATTTTCAATACCTGGGAAATTGTACTCAGACACGAACACACACACACACAAACACACATGCACACACACACACACACACACACACATGCACACTTGCACACTGGTCGGCTCACACAGTCTCACGTCACATGGTAGAGATCTCCATTGTTCTCCTCAGAGGAGTGGCTGTTTCTGGCTTCCATTTGAAACGTGTACCAAAGCTCTGTTGGCCCTGGGCCCCTCAGCATGTAGAGCTCTGGGGGCCCGGTGTCTGGCCCTTTTGCCCCTCAGCCTGTAGAGCTCTGGGGGCCCGGTGTTTGGCCCGGGGCCCCTCAGCCTGTAGAGCTCTGGGGGCCTGGTGTTTAGCCCTGTGGCCCCTCAGCCTGTACAGCTTTGGGGGCCGGGGGGCCCTCAGCCTGTAGAGCTCTGGGGGCCCGGTGTTTGGGTTTAGGCCCTGGGGCCCCTCAGCATATAGAGCTCTGGGGGCCCAGGGTTTGGGTTTAGGCCCTTCAGACTACTGAGGGAGAAGATCTAGAGTTGGAGTAAAAAACATTGATCGACTTTGCTTTAATTATATTTAATTTCACTGTCAAATAGATTTTCTATTGCAATTATCTGGGACACATTCACACACGCCTCACACAAAGTTCTCCTGTCCTCCTCCTGTCCTCCTGTCCTCCTCCTGTCCTCCAGTCCTCCTCCTGTCCTCCAGTCCTCTAGTCCTCCTGTCCCCTGTGAAGTCTGTCTCCTGGACCAAACAGCCCTCTCCTCTTCCCCTCTTGTCCAGAAACATTGTTATTTTCTCTTCTATTTCTCAGCCCCACTGCTGGAATTGTGCTTTTCAAACCCTTGGTTACAACATGCTCCACATATGTTCCCTTGTGGCGTGAAGAAAGGTGCAGAACAGCTCCCACAAAGTGACCACTCTGTGGGTAATGGCTGCTCATGAACAGAAGAGCAGAGCAACATGACTGGAGACAGAGACGTCTTCAGGAGAAGTAGTGTGTGTGGAAGATGGAAATGTCAAACGGACCAGGGGAGAGAGGGATTACCACTGTTCTGTTCTGTTTCATCCTTTATGTAAGGCTGAACAATGATTGATCCATTGAATCACTCTGGCCAGGCTTAAAGGGGTAGTTCAGGATTTTGGACATCGGGTCTCATTTCTAAGTGAGCCAGTGTGTTATTTATCATTGGAGACAGTTTTCAACACTTTTCATTCAGTCCTTCTAGTTGCAGAAATCGCTGGTGCTAGGCTAGCGCAAGTCGAGGGGAACTGCTAGCCTGCCAATAAAAACAGTTTTACCCACTCCAAAGTACACCCGATGCAAACCAATTATAATGCCAGACTATCGATGTAAATGTCTGTGTTGATAGAATAATATTAAAAATAAAACTATTCTTGTATCGCAATGATTACATTACATTTTGGGGGACTACTTTCTCAGCAGCGGCAGAATTTCACTTTGCTCCGGTGTAGCAACCAATTCACTATAGCAGAAGGTAAACAGAGAAGCGCACTCCAGGTAATATCAGTCCACCGCTGCCATAGCTTGCTTCCAACTCCAAGGATTATAAACTAAATGCAATGCGATGCAAGGGTAAGTTTATTTCTAACGCCCGTATTCCACCGGGGACGTAAGCGCCGCGGAACGGCTGCGCCGCGGTCACTGCTGCTGATTGCTGCCACTCTAATCAATGAAACCATCCCCACCAGGTGCGCCGCGGCGCGTCTCAGCAGCGTCCCAGGAGCGGCGCACCGCGCCGCAGCGCTATCTTTACGCAGCACTTCTATTTTGACGCAAGCCGCTGCTGAACCGCGTCAATTTCCACAGAGCAGATCGAGCCGGGCAGGAAGTGAAATAATAAAAGCCATAGAGCACCCGGTCAATTTTCAAAATAAAACACAATGCTCCGCTCATGTAGCCTATACAACTTCACATCAACATTATGTCATGACCGGTGGCACCAGGTCAGCAGTCAATCAATCAAAGGGTCTCAGAGGGTCGGCAACATGGACGACGAGAGACTTATTATCTAAGTGGAGCAACATAAAATCATTTAGGAAATCACTCATCCTTTTTATAAAGACAATGTGAGAAAGGATTTCCTTTATCCACACAGTTAAAACGTTCAGGATTATCGCGTGATCTCGTGATCTCGCATGAATACGGCTGGCTCGCAAGGCAGCGCGCGCTGCCGTTACGCGCCCGGTGGGGATTGACGCAGGGCACAGGACGCAGCCGTTCCACGACGCAGCCATTCCGCGGCGCTTACGTCCCCGGTGGAATACGGGCGTAACACTATTCTATCAAAATAGACATTTACATCGATAGTCTGCCATTATAATTGGTTTGCCTCGGGAGTGGGTAAAACTGTTTTTATTGGCAGGCTAGCAGTTCCCCTCAACTTGCGCTAGCCTAGCACCAGCGATTTCTGCAACTAGAAGGACTGAATGAAAAGTGTTGAAAATGGTCTCCAATGATAAATAACACACTGGCTCACTTGGAAATGAGACCAGATGTCCAATCCTGAACTACCCCTTTAAGATCGTGTTACAATGAGGAAGGTATGGGTTAGCCTTTCGTTAACGACTTTGATGGAATACCCCTCTAGACTCGGTCGAAACCAAAGCCTTATTTGGCAAGACCAGTGGCCGAGACCGAGACAAGTCGAAGTCCAAATACAAGCGAGTCCGAGATCATAGAAAAACGTCTACTAAACTTCTAAACGTACTACAGCCCTGCTCCTTGGAAGTTTAAACGATTTGACATCCAACATAATTAGTAAGAGCTCGTCATGTCCTGTGAGGAATGTGGATAACGCCTGATGAAATATGATTGGCTGCTGGAGTAGCCTGTCAGCACGTTGACTGTAGGTTACATGATGGCTTTGGGGGCGGGTCCTTAACCGCGGTGATGTCACCAGGTAGAAGCGTGATGCTGGTCAAATCCCACGTGTTCAGCCTTCAGCCATCATACGTGTTCACAGCGAATCCACTTTCCCCGCCGTCTCCCACCGCTGATGGATTGAGTGCTTTCCATTAGTTCTTTGGCTTTCATTTCAAGCTGTTGCAGTGATGTTGTTTATTGCGGTAAACTAAAAATTACACATTAAAGATGCACCCTGACCTTTTTGTTTGCGTGTGCGTGTGTTTATGCGTGCACGTGCATGTACCCGCACGGCATCTCTGGATGAGCGCGTAGGGTTTGAGATGCTGAGTGGCTGGTTCGGTGAATCACTCCCCGAGACAATGAGAGTGGGCTGAGCCCCGCCCCACGGAGGCCCTGCTCCACAGAGGCCCCGCCCCATGCAGGCCCCGCCCCACGCCGGCCCTCCACATAGGCCCCGCCCCACCGAGGTCCCACCCCATGCAGGCCCCGCCCCACGGAGGCCCTGCCCCACAGAGGCCCCGCCCCATGCAGGCCCTGCCCCACAGAGGCCCCGCCCCATGCAGGCCCTGCCCCACAGAGGCCCCACCCCACGCATGCCCCGCCCCACGGAGGTCCCACCCCATGCAGGCCTTGCCCCATGGAGGCCCCGCCCCATAGAGGCCCCGCCCCACGCATGCCCCGCCCCACGGAGGCCCCGCCCCACGGCGGCCTGCTGCTGACGTACTACGGGCAGACCACTGGGGCTCCTGATAGATTGTTATCTTAAATCTTCACAGATTTCTTTAATCTCGGGCGGTAGCAATCAGTACAGATCCCTGTCCCTACTGGGAGCCAATCCCAGTCCCCTGAAGCCCACGCTGGTCTTTACAAACTGGTGCTCCACCCTGCGGTATGTTATTTGTCAGAAATGCCTCCGCCATTTGACAGCTAATTGTTATTGAAATGTTCTGGGAGAACATCTGTTCTCGTACTCCCAGAGTGACCGTCGCTCACCACATATGTGGAACAACGCGGAGAGAGGTAAGGACGATGTTTATTCAGATGTTTACTTTCAAAATCCTCTGAAGCACTGCCTACAAGCCTTTAGATGTGTGTGTGTGTGGATGTTTAGAAAATGAGAAGGTTCTTCAGAACTGCATTGTGTCTGGTTGTCATTAAGACCAGAACTATGTGACACGGATGGAGGAGGAGGAGGAGGAGGAGACACTGATGTAGGTAGAGGAGCGATGAGACACTGATAGAGGAGGAGGAGGAACAGGAGGAGGACACACTGATGGATGATGAGGAGGAGGAGGAGGACAGATGAGACACTACTGATGGAGGAGGAGGCGGAGGAGGAGTGATGCTCACTACACCATCGCTGTAGGGGTGATGGTTCTCACCATTGTAACTATGGAACCTGTAGCTGGTCCTTTTATAATCATTCCTTTAGTCTATGCGTTGTAGGCGTTGTAATGGTTGTCACTGTCCATTACAAGGTAGTTGTTAACGGTTCTGAGTGGAGGTGTCCTTTAACCAGAGCCAGATGATGCGTTAAGAGAAAGGCCTTCTCTGGATTCCCTCCCAACGTCTGGGCGCATTTGCAAATCGGCAATTGGCATAATATTGAAATTTAAAACATCTAGAAAATAAAGTGTAATCTCCATCCAGCAATATGTCGTATAATTGTTAACACTTGAGAAAATACAGGTAGGATATAATGAGCACAAAAGTAAATTGGACAAGTTTTTCATCTTAACATTGGTGAATCTGTGATGATGAGTAAGGCTCCAATATAAGCCTGCAACAAGAACACAGCCTACAATACAAGTCCTTTGCTAATGATTTTTTAAGCACTGCTTTGTGACATGAATTGCATTTTATTCCTTATGAAGTCCTTTCCTTAGTGAAGTCAGGGTCTGTGGTAAAAATGTACAAAGGCTTCAGTGAGAGACTGGGAGAGACTGTCAAACAACCTTCTTCTGTTGGAAATACATTAATGTTATGTGTCAAACAAAGCAGATGATGGCTGCTCTGTGAGGATATATGTGTCTCAGGGATGGCACTAGGATGTAGTGTGAAGTGGGCCTCCTAGCTACTCCCAATGGATTCCCATTCCCTCCCTGATGGATTAGACAGGAGTGTGAATGTGTGGGCCAGCATATTGCTTGGGATGCGCACTGTGCCTGTGAGAGAGAGACGTCATCAATTATCATGTATGAAGTGAAGTGAAGTGCCAGATAATGACTTTGTGTGGTTGTGTGTGGTTATGGGGAGACCACTTATCTGCACAGAACCAATTTACACTTTCTTATGCCGAACATCTCTGGGAATCAGGACACGGCTGTGAGCAATGGCAGCTGGGGAAGGCTCTGAAGATAGCGAGGACACATCTGCTTCTTAAAGCAGCTGAACACAGACATTTTCATATCTTTGAGAAGCTCTGTGTGTAGCTCCAAGCTTAAAGATTAAAATACCTTTGAGTCATCATATCCAATAGTGCTCCATTACAATTCTCAAATGATTGACATCATCAACACCCTTGGTTAATTAAATTCAATACAGCTGCAACGTTTTTAATATTTGTCAGGAAAGCAAAGGCCTACTAAAGAACTCAGGATGGGTTTTCATTAGACAGCACTGCCATCTTGTGGAACACTTTTATCAACATGGTATCTTTTTTATTTGTTTTCAGCATTTGCCCATAACAGCGAATTGTTTTAAAAACTGGTATGTTATTAGAAAATACAAGTACAATGGTACAAAGTACAAATAGTATTTTTTAAAGAAACACCATTTTGGTATAACTCAGAAGGCCTCAAAAAACAGTGGTTATATTAGAGAAAAAAATATGGTAGACATAACGTTCAGAAATGAGTCAATTCATAAAGAAATTGCCAAGAAAGGTTTACATAACTTTTACCACTACAAGACTTCAAAATAGTCTCACTTTACAAGTACCATGTTTAGCATCAGTTCATTGTATAGTATGTGGCAATTAAGCTATGCTTCCAAGGCACAGAAATATAACAGAAATATAACATGCAATGCAATTCTAACAAAAAACATTGAGGACATACACGGATCAGTTGCTAATGAGTTCCTAACCACTGCTTAGTGTCATAAAGTCTGAAGGCTTGATCTGCTTTAGACTCTCCAAAGCCTCTTCTTGAGTGATCTTCTTCCATTCCTCTGGCAGGTCAGCTGGTTTCTTCTCATATTCCTCCGCAAACCTTTCATTGAATCTCGCCATCACATACCTGCAAACAGCGGCCAACAGTTTGATTACCATACAGTTTCATGACGTGATATATGTGTATGAATAGCTTTTAATGATAATGGGACTTATAGTTAAAGCAATGGTTAACTTGAACTGACCTCCAGTAAGTGCCGGGCGTCTGGCTGGCTAGCTGCTCGGGGGGGATGCTCCAGTCCTGGGGGATGGTGTGGTTCTCTCTGGTCAGGGCCTTGCTGTCCGTGTCTTTGCTCGCAGACAGGTTGTCCTGAGCTAGCTCCGCGGGGCAGCTCATGTGAGAGAGGGACGGGGAGCGGTCACAGGTGTATGACAGCAGGCCTCTGGGGCGGTGCAGCCGGGGCCGGTGCACCTGGTGCCCATCGTCAGGGGCTCCACAGGGGGTTCTGCAGAGAGGACAGTGCTCCTGGCAGCCTCTGACTCTGTGGTAGAGAGCATCCTGGGGCTGCAGGGGGAGGGCCCGGAGCAGGTTGCTCGCGTCAACGTCCCTGGAGAACTCCTGGGCCAGAGCCAGACGCAACTGGGCGAGGGTCTCCAGCAGACAGCTGATGAAGCGGTCCCACTCCACGGTGATCCTGAAGAGGGGGCTGTCCAGAGTGTCCCTGGGGACCTCCACATCTCCGTCCAGCTCCAGGGTGAGGCACACCTTCTCCAGCAGCAGCGTTGTGTCGCTGAGCACTCCGCTGGTGCCCTCGGCTGCCAGGCTCACAGCCGCCGCCATCTTCCCGATGATTTGACCAAGGCGCTGTTGCCTCCAGTTCTCTAAGCCTTGTGATGCCGAGAGGTGAACCACCACCCTTTCGTGGATCCTCCGGTGGTAGAACGTGTCGAAGGAATGCAGGTATTCCAGGTAGGACTCAAAGCTGTCCTCTGCTAGAAGCTCCTCCAGTAGGCTGCAGTTGAAGCCCCATGGGGACAGGTACTGCCCGGTTCTGTCCTGGTGGATCATCTCGTCCATGAGGAGCGACCCTAGGGGCCTGTGGATGTAGCCCAGAGCCGTAGGTTTAAGGGACATGGTGGTGAAGGCCTCCGCCGTCCTCTGACACTGGTCTCTCTTACGGAACTGGTAGATAAATTCTGCTTGGTACCTTTCTTTGGCTCCATTGATAAAGGTCAAAAGGTCGGTGTCCTTAGCATAACGGTCGTGGATTTCTTGAAAGTCTTGGCATGCGTAGCTGCAGAGGTAAACCTTCAAATCCACTTCAAAGACCGACCTGATTTCTATTGGGTTTTCTGTCAACGTTTTCTCTACATTTTTTAACACATCTTCAATGTAGCTATCAGAGAAGTCTGCTAGCAATCTGGATTTCAGAGCAACATATTCATTGTAATTGTTTATAATATCGCATGCCAATTGGTGAGCCTCTATTATCTGTTGTCTGTTGTTGTCTCCGATGTGTTTCATTCTGCTCAGGTACCCAAAGTGATCATCATTAACCACAAACTCAGAGTCTTTCTTTACGGCAATATCTTCAAGTTTGTTGAGGTGCTTCTGGAGCTCACGCTGGATGAGATTGGCCCTCAGAATGACTTTTACTCTTGCACAGATATCATTTGTCGTTGAGGGTCGGAAGTTCAAGTTTGACAATGCATTTTTCCATGATTCCTCAAATTCTTTTTCCAGCTGTGCATCTTCAAACAGGATGTTGTTTAATTTGCTGGCCTCTGTCAATTTGTTATGCTTAGACTCCAGCTCTGTGTCTAAAATTGCCTGGAAGTTCTCAAGCTGGGTGGATGAATAAATATTCTCCTTGGCTGACTCTAGTCTTCCTAACATGTCTTCTGTGGTCTGCTCCTCGAGTTGTGTCAAACGATCCATTAAGTTTGGTCTGTAAGTCTCGAGGTATGTTTTGTGAAGGTCATCCTTCCTCAAATATGATTCCACTTGTGACACCATTTTGTGAACCCCTGTTTTGACCTCTTGAATAGCTTCCTCTTTGAGTGTACCAAGGAGGCCGCTGCTGACCCCAGTCTCTGCAGTTCTGGCCTTGCTGTCGCTCAACCTCGTTGTTGCACTGTAAAACCATCCCTCCATGTTCTCCAAGAAGTCTTTTTCCCACTGTGAGAGCTCTGTGCACAGCATACAAAAGGCCTCAGCTACTTCAATATTCTGCAACCCTATGGAGAAAGACTGAGCTTTAACATCCTCCCAAACAGCAATCAAGCGACTCATAAAGTCGGCCAGTCCCCAGTCTTTCGATTTGGCTCCACAGCTCTTCAACGCAGCAAACACATTCTTCTTGACCTCGAGGACAGCCTCACTGTACCCTTCATCCACTGGTCCAGAGAGGGAGGCGTTTTGCCATGGCCCCATGACACAAGGGGCGCTGCCTTCAGCCTGTGTGCTGAGTAGATCAAACGTGCCTGAATCCTCTGAATCCTCAGGCTCTGTCTGAAGAATCCTCCCCACGCGCCCTATTTGCAAGGCTTGTAATTGGCTGTTTAGATGTTCATCCTGTTTGACAAGCTGGCAAATGGGTGCTAATCCATAGCCCTCGGTGCGTAGGAGGGCATTGACTACCACATTGAGGTAATATTGTAATCCATTACCCTCACATGAGGCTATGTTGTGAATCAAAACATCACTGATTCTCGTCGCTACTGTAGCCATCTCATTGTCTCTGAAAAGGCTTAATGAGGCTTTCTCTGAGTCTAGTTGGGGACTACAGAGTCCTTCCACATTAACTAGTATCAGAAATTCACAAGCCAATTCCTTCCTCAGGTCCTCAGGTACACTTAAAGGCAGCATGTAAATACCTTTTGTGAACCTTCTTTTTAATTCAGGAACATTGACTCCAAACAATGCCAAAAGCAGGTCAGAGTTCCCACTGTGATGCACTCCTATGGTGGACAACACTCGCACCCTGAACTGTTTGCGAGCCATGCGGCGGTTGAACTCTGCCAGAACGGCGCCCAGCCACTTTGTGGGGATGTTTGAGGCGTCTCCGTCCATTATCTCTAGCGGAACTCCGTAGAGAAGTAAATCTGCAGCTATACTTGGAAGACGCAACACATTGTGGCTCCCACTGCCTTGACTGGCGTGATTCAGCTCGAAGATCAACCCCATCTCACGCAGAAAGTGCTCAAGACCAAGAGAGGAAGGATCTAACTCTGAGGTGCAGGAATCCAGATCTGTAGTCAGAGAAGCATCTGATACATCTGACACCAGGTTCAGTCCCTCAGGATCATTACAGTTCAAATCAACAGTATTTTCCACAGACATTAGCTGCTGTACAACACTGTAAGGGGGTGGATCGCTGTTCTGGATCTCCTGAAAGCTTGGTGGTTCACTTTCTAATTGATCTTGAGGTTCATCTTCCATTTCATCAATTGAAATTAGACGGAAACGAAAATGATGGTGAATGTCATCTTCATCATCAACATTCCCATTGGGCCTATTTTCAGAGTCATCTTCCTGCTTTGTCTCATCATTTTGTAGTGTCCGGATATTGTGATCTATTGGTCTTCTCTGCATTGCCTGAAGCCTCAGCTTCATCCAGCTCAGAAAATAGATTCTTTCCTCTTTGTTTGATGTGAAGAGAGTGTCTGTAAAAGTCTTCATGGCATTGCTCATCCTGTAACTGCTTGGCTTCAAACGGGCTCTGCTTCTTTTCTTTTTCAGTGGAGGGATAGTTTTCTCTCCTGCTCTTTTCTGTTGACACTCCTCTTTCTCTTGTACAGCTGCCTTGGCCCACGCTTCCCCCTGCAGGGATAACTGTTTCTCTCTGAACTGAGTAGAACCCTCCTCTAAACCAAGCAACACCTCCCCAGCTCTAGCCTTTGCATTCTTACACTTGGGGCCTTCATCCAAACATAAGCCTTCTTCCAATGCTATACTTGCTGCATCTTCAAGTGACATAGGCTTCATTTGACCTGGTAACAGAACATTCAGGGTCTGACGTAGCAGATGAGCAAGCTCTTCTTCACCAAGACCTCCACCTGACAGCACAGAACCCTTGGGCAGACCCACATCTTCCTCCAGACTTTTACTGACAAACCCCACAACCCTTTTCGCACCCTCATCTTCTGGAGGTGGCTCGAGATCAATGAGGATGAGCTTGCTCGCCATGCCTTTCCATAAAGATAGAAGATCCCTGTCCTTCTCCTTGAGAGTGCCACAGAACACCACCACAGCTGAGGAGGCACGGCACAGGAGTCGGAGGCGGTTCTCATGTGCTTCTGCGTCGCCCCGTAGATTGGAGATCACCACAGGTTCAGGGAAAGCATCGGTCTCAGGGTCTCCACTGGGAAGACACCATCCGACCTCCACCAAACCATCGCCCAGTCTCCGGTGGCTCTGCCCTCCGTCCATCCCCCGGTGGAGGAACATGTCGCCGCGGGAACCAGCTCCTGCCGTCATGTGACTTAAAACCTTTGACTTGGAGGTGCTACAATGACCAAGCTTCACACAGGAGACCAGTGGCATGCATGTACTGGCCAAATCAACTTCTAAGGACAATTTTGATTGAGCAACAGACTGGGGCCTCCACTGGCTCACAACACTTCTCAAAGGCCAAAGGAGGAACAGGCCAGGCAGCTCTGGATTCAAGGACGGAAGGACCAGGGGCACAGCAAACTGGCATTGCACCATGCGCACTGCAATTTCTTGCTGAAGAAAGCTGTCGGCAGACATGTAGACGCCTGTGAGCAGATCCAGTGGATTCACTGCACAGCAGGACTCATCTGTGTGTCCATCGATCATGGGGTTCTCTGCCGGGGGCTGAGGTGCGTCCCTGTTGGGCATCACACAGAGTGGACTGCGAGCGTCCGGTCTGAGCAGCCAGAGGCGCTGGAGGAAGGCATGGGGGAGGTCCTTGGGCGTCAGAGGAGGCTGGAGCTCTTTGCTCCAGGAGCTGATGTCCAGCATGGAGGCCAAGTTCAGGGGTGTATCCCAGAACTCCTCCAGTCCCATCTTCATCAGGACCTCTGCCTTTGTGTT
Organism: Micromesistius poutassou; assembly: GCF_964030765.1. Classification (NCBI taxonomy): domain Eukaryota; kingdom Metazoa; phylum Chordata; class Actinopteri; order Gadiformes; family Gadidae; genus Micromesistius; species Micromesistius poutassou. The sequence goes on along the minus strand of NC_140274.1, from coordinate 19,210,043 downwards.
CTCCATGAGGAGTTCTGGATGAGAAACACAGTCTCCATTTAGGGTTATAAAGGTTGTAATTATAGCGATTAAACAAATGGCATTATATTGTTTATTGTTAAATAGTAAATATTGATTTTTTGTTTGATAGTTTGTTTGATGGTACACTTAACCTTTACTGGGTTAAGTGTCAACACTGCCAGCAGAATTTAATTACATTACATTATTATTGAATAATTATATTTTTTAATTGTTCAATTATTAAATAACTATGTTTTCAAAAAGGTTTAGATGTGACCGGTGACAAATTTAAGCAAAACCCTTCTCACTTGTCTTAAAGTCCTTCACATAGAAAACCTACTTTTTTTCTGGCTGCCCAGCTTCCTGGAACGCTTGAGCGACATGTCTGGGCACCTGGGCTCCTCCCCTTTTGATCACCTGACGTGTCTCCTCTCAAAGCAGTCACTGCCAAAAACAACCAGTTTGACACTTATTCAGTCATCATAACGATCATCATGCAGGTTAGTGAACGTATGCAGCAAACCAAGTTGTTTTCATTCTTTTGGACTTTCAAATATAGCGAGACACATTTATCTAATTCAAAGTTCACATGCAGAACAAAACATAATTTAACATGACATGAGTAATGAAGGTAGGCTGAACCAGTGAGTCAGAGTGGTCGGCAGGTAGAATCACAACCTTCAGGTGATACAGGTCACATGAGCATTTAGGTCTGTACACTACTCGCACAGTCAATTACAAATAAAGAGTCATCCAAATCATTGGTAACCCTTCACAATAAGGGTACCTTAATAAACCATTAATAAACATTAGTTGTAATGTTTACACATTATTTAATGCTAGCCCTAATGCTAATGCTGTGTAATTATTCTTTCTACTGCATTTACTAATGTAAAAGTGTGTCATATTTATTTTGTTAAGTGTCATCAAATCATTTTAAAATGAGTCAAATACATGACGTACTTCACATACTTGACATTGACTCTCTAATGTTGGTTTCCATGCAGATGATCAGACTTGTGTATAAACTATGCGACCACATCATTTCGGAGAGGAAGCCAGTTTTTCCTGTCCTTTATCTCTCGGCCGTGCTTCACTAGAAGTCCCCCATTGTTAATCTTTAACTGTCATGTCATGTCTCACCCATGGGTCAGACCAATGTCACGATACGAGAACAATCTGATCTGAGGAAATGGTATGGTTCTATTACAAAGCCTCCTCTTTGATATCAGAACTGGCCTCACTAATCCACATTTAATCAAGGGGTTTTCTTGCCTGCATTTTCATTTGCAGACTTGTTTTCCTTTTCTAGTATACCTACAGTGTAGCACTCTGATACATGAAGCATCTTTTCTTAAGCATTTTCCAAAGACACAGCATTTTAAACCCTCTGTACTAAACCCTTACCTGCTTCCATGGGCAATAATGAACTGCATAAGTAATGAAGATAATAAAATAACCAACCCTAACTCAAAGTACTTTCTTACCTGTTGCTCCTCACACAAGTCTGAGAAGGGAATCTTGAGAAGCCTTGACATTTAAACACATTTCCCAGTTCCTCTGTCTCTGTTTCTGTCTCTCTCTCTCTCTCTCTGTCTCTCTCTCTCTGTCTCTTTCCCTCTCTCTCCCCCCCTCACTCTCTGTCTCTCCACCCTCTCTCTCCCTCTCTCTCTCTCTCTCTCTCTCTCTCCCTGTCTCTGTCTCTCAGCCTTTATATCTGTCGTGTGGTGTGATGGGCCTCATGTGAAGGAGGCCATGTGCCCCGCCCACACACGTATTGAGCTGAATATCTGATGAGCTGATTATGATGAAACACGTTGGGAGGAGCAGCTGTCAAACAAGATGAACCTTCTGATAACCCTCCGTATCACCAGAGATCAGTGTCGTAGCACGCTGTCTGCTCCACCATGGTGACGCAGAGATCAGAGTGGTAGGCCCCTGTGCGGACCAGCAGGGGGCAGACCAGAGATCAGTGTGGTAGGCCCCTGTGCGGACCAGCAGGGGGCAGACCAGAGATCAGTGTGGTAGGCCCCTGTCCGGAATACTAACCCTATGGCTAACTCTAACCCTCTCACTAATACTAACCCTATCGCTATCAATAATACTTACCCTATCACTAATACTAACCCTATCGCTAATACTAACCCTTCCACTAATACTAACTCTATCGCTAACACTAACCCTTCCACTAACACTAACCCTTCCACTAATACTAACCCTTCCACTAACACTAACCCTTCCACTAACACTAACCCTTCCACTAACACTAACCCTTTCACTAACACTAACCCTGTCACTAACAGTAACCCTTCCACTAACACTAACCCTTCCACTAACACTAACCCTTCCACTAACACTAACCCTATCACTAACACTAACCCTTCCACTAACACTAACCCTTTCACTAACACTAACCCTGTCACTAACAGTAACCCTATCACTAACAGTAACCCTATCACTAATACTAACCATATCACTAATACTAACCCTATACTCGCCCTATCATTCACCAACAAAACCCAACCGGTCAACCAAACCCAAACCCTAAACCCAAACCCTCTGCTGACACTGATCCTATAATCCAGCTCCTCTAAACTGTTCCTACTGTCAGTGAGTGAACCAGGGTGAGGTTAAACCCTGGCTCCAGACCCCCTGGCTCCAGACCGTCAGGGTCCAGACCCCCTGGCTCCAGACCATGAGGGTCCAGACCATCAGGGTCCAGACCGTCAGGGTCCAGACCCAGGGTCCAGACCCCCTGGCTCCAGACCATGAGGGTCCAGACCATCAGAGTCCAGACCGTGAGGGTCCAGACCATGAGGGTCCAGACCGTCAGGGTCCAGGCAGTGAGGGTCCAGACCGTGAGGGTCATCCTGCTCATCCTGCCCAGCAGCCAATAGAAACCCAGCAGTGTGTGGCGGGTGTGTGAGGGCGCTGACCTCTCCTTCCTGCGTTGATCTTGGCGTCGCTGTAGGGAGCTGACAGCACAGCTGAGGATAAGTGCTCTCCCAGCAAAGATTAGTGCGTCTCTATTCCTGAACTGTAAAGCACATTAGCGGTCTTACTGAGCAAGAGTGCTAGACTGCGTGTGTGGTGTGTGTGTGTGTGTGTTGGCCCCTTTCTGAGTCGTCTCTGAGCACCGTTTGGACCAGAGTGTTGGCTACCTGTTGAGGAGTGTAACAGAGGACTGTAACAGAGGAGTGTAAAAGAGGACTAACAGAGAAGTGTGACACACAGGAGTGTAACAGAGGACTAAACACTGGAGTGTAACAGAGGAGTGTAAAAGAGGACTAACAGAGGAGTGAGACGCAGAGGAGTGTGACAGAGGACTAACAGAGTGTGAACTACGTTGGACAGGATGCTGGTCACCATGCTCACTGCCATGTTCGTGATGGTCCGCGCTGCAGAGTCGGTAAGATAAGTTAAGTTAAGATGAGCTGATTAAGGTGAAACACGTCGTCGGGAGTGGCTGGAGACTAGATGTACCTTCTGATTAACCTCCGTATCGTTACTGGGCCAGGGAGGACTCTCAAAGGTTCAGCCCGTCCTTGTGTCTATTACAGTATCACCCTGTATTTTGAAGGCCAAAACAATTAAGTAAAAGGTAGACACATAATTAAAAACAAACATTATAATAACAATGGATATTGCAAAACTATAACTACTTCTGCTGTTGATGAATAAAGTTAAAAAATATATATAGTATTGGCAGTCAGTGCAGTATTTGTTAAACTCAACTGTTTCAACTGCTGGTTTTGGGTTAGGGTTAGGGTTAGGGTTAGGGTTAGGGTTAAGGTTAGGGTTAGTCTAATGTGCTCATGGTTTGTTTTGTACACTTGTTACACGGTCATATACCGTCATGTTATTCACAGAACAAGTAGAGTAACTGGACTTCAGCACTTATAAAGGACCTGTGGCGCGCACACACACACACACACACACACACACACACACACACACACACACACACACACACACATAAACACACATACATAAACACATATCTACACACACACACAAACACCCACGTTTATACACACACACACACACACACACACACACACACACACACACACACACACGTTTATACACACACACACACACCCAAACAAACCAAATATACACACACACACACACACACACACACACACACACACACATTTATACACACATTTATATGCACAAACACACAAACAAACACACATACACACACACACACACATTTATACACACACACACACACACATATTTATATTTACACATTTCTACACACACACACACACACACACACACACACACACACACACACACATATTTATATACACACATGTATACACACACACTCAAACAAACACACATGAACATATACATACCCCCCGCCCCCGTCCTGCCTCTCTCCAGCTCCTGGAGCGTCTGGCGGGCCCGCAGGACCCCCGGCCCTACATGGTGCACCAGCCCCTCCCCTGGCAGGTCCACTCCGTCTCCCACCGCCGCCGCAGCAGCAGGATGGATGAGGTACTAGACACCCACAGCCCAGCACCCACACCCCAGCACCCACACAGCACCCACACCCCACCCACACCCCAGCACCCACAGCCCAGCACCCACACCGCAGCACCCACACCGCAGCACCCACACAGCACCCACAGCCCAGCACCCACACCGCAGCACCCACACCGCAGCACCCACACCGCAGCACCCACAGCCCAGCACCCACACCCCAGCACCCACACAGCACCCACACCGCAGCACCCACACCGCAGCACCCACAGCCCAGCACCCACACCGCAGCACCCACACCGCAGCACCCACAGCCCAGCACCCACACAGCACCCACACAGCACCCACACAGCACCCACACCGCAGCACCCACAGCCCAGCACCCACACAGCACCCACACAGCAGCACCCTCCTCAGCCTCCCATCCCCCATCTCTGCTACAGTGAGTACAGTGGGTACAGTGGGTGGTGGGTACAGTGGGAACAGTGGGTACAGTGGGTGGTGGGTACAGTGGGAACAGTGGGTACAGTGGGTGGTGGGTACAGTGGGAACAGTGGGTACAGTGGGCGGTGGGTACAGTGGGAACAGTGGGTACAGTGGGTGGTGGGTACAGTGGGAACAGTGGGCCAGTCTGCCTTTTCAAATTGACTTCATCTTATGTCAACTTTTCATCTTCTTCAATAGTTCATAACCAATATTTCAGTTATCATTTTTATGATATTGTTTGGGGGAATGTCCCCCCCCCCCAGGGGTCAGGGCAGGCCTGCAGGCTGATTGGTTGGCGCTAAGCCCCAGTCCTCTGGGCTCCTCCCCCCCACAGGCTGCGGCCCTAATCCCTGGGGAGGGATTGTGTCTGAGGCCATCTCTGTAGTGCTCACACACACCACGCAGGGGCAGCCCACACACACACGCACGCGCACGCACACACACACACACACACACACACCACGCAGGGGCAGCCCACACACACACGCAGGTGCACGCACACACACACACACACACACACCACATCACACGCACGCACACACACACACACCACGCAGGGGCAGCCCACACACACACGCACGCGCACGCACACACACCACACCACACGCACGCACACCACTTTCACACACACACACACACACACACACACACTTATACTCACACACACACACACACACACACACACACACACACACACCCTAACTCACCAATAAACAGTACACAACTACAGGATGGACTACAGGATGTCAAAGTTCTGATCTGATTCATTCACTTGAATTACTGGAGAGAAATCCACGGTATGCGGTTCAGGCGATGTCGTGACAGGTGACATTCTGGACCTGCGACCGTGCGTCTGTCCATCTGTCTGACTATCTGTCCATCTGGGCGGGTCTCTGAGGAATGACGTCTGTGACGCAGCTCTCCGGTGATCGGTATCATGCTGACGTGCGAACCGTTATCTGATGAACCACGCACGTGTGTGTGTGTGTGTGTGTGTGTGTGGTAGATGCTAACTGCTCATGATTGGCTCGTGTCTTTGTGTTCTTCCTCCCAGTTCGATGGCTACAGGAGGAACAGCATCGGGGTGTTCACCAAGAGTGAGTATCATCAACACACACGCTCACAGTCTGACCCTCTGTTCTGCTGATTGGAACGTTAACATAAAACCCCTCCACTCAATTAAATGAAACTGTTCAACTGAATTCGCCTCGGGCTGAGAGACCATATATACTGTATATATATATATATTGTATATATATATATATATAATATACACTGAGATTTACATTCAGGGCACTTAGCAGACGCTTTTATCCAAAGCGACTTACAATAAGTACCTTTTCCAGTAGCAAGAGCATTCCCCGTATTCAACAGAGATAGCTCGGATAAGATGCTACACGATGCTCAGTACTATTTTATTTACTATAAGTGCAAGGACGGTCAACATACAATAAGTGCGTAGGAGTGGTATTGTAGGAGAGAAAGCGAGGAGAAGGGGCTGTGGGTTGTAAGGGGGGAGGCTATGCAGAGTTCAGGTGAACTCTGAACCAGTGAGTCAGTGAGTCAGTCAGTCAGTCAGTCAGTCTCTCTCTCTCTCTCTCTCTCTCTCTCTCTCGCTCTCTCTCTCTCTCACCCCTCCTGCGTCCCCGCCCACAGACCGGGCCTCCATGTCTCTCTCTCTCTCTCTCTCTCTCTCTAACTCTAACCCTCCCCCCTGTGTCCCTGCCCACAGACCAGGCCTCCATGTCTCTCTCTCTCTCTCTCTCTCTCTCTCTCTAACTCTAACCCTCCCCCCTGTGTCCCTCTGCCCACAGACCAGGCCTCCATGGCCATCGCCTCGGCCTCCCTGGCCATCCCCTGCCTGCTGTCCTGCCCCGAGGCCCCCAGTGCCGGCAACGGCGCTGCATCCCCACTGCAGGCGCAGGAGGCGGCCGCCACCATCCAGACACACTTCAGGAAGTTCCAGGAGAAGAAGCAGAAGAACAAATAGGAGCTGGAGGGAGAGGAGGGAGGGAGGAGGGGGGGAGGAGGGAGGAGGGGAGAGGAGAGAGAGGAGGGAGAGGAGGAAGAGAAGAGGAGAAAGAGGAGGGAGAGGAGGGAGGGAGGGAGGGAGGGAGTTCCAGGAAAAGGCTTTAGCAAGCACACACATCATTATACACACACATACACACACACACACACACACACACACACACACGTGGAATAGGCAATCCAAGCACCTTCTGCATGTGTTGTGGGACATTGTGTCTGGGACGAATAGCTTTTTTAACAAAAAACATTAAATTTATTACATTACCACTCACATACATACATACATACCGCACACACACATGCACACACACACACACACGACTGTGCACACACACGTGAATGTACACACAAATACAAAAACACACATAGACAGACGTACACTTGTGTATGCACACAAAAATGTACAATAGAGATGCATTAACATTGAACACTTCACTGCTATTTATTTGACCTTGTGTTTAAAATATATATGTTTATATATACTTAATGAATATAAATGTATGGATGAAGAATATCTCCTTGGATAATGTTGAATTATTTTGATCTTTACTGTTGTTTTGTGGACTTTAATGACACTATAAGTGACTGTATGGGTTTGTTAGTGTTTAGCGTTCCACAGATGATTGTCTGAATCTATCTTTCTCCAATAAACCTCTTTATAAATCCAGCAGTATATAGGAGGGGTGTCTGTAACGATGGGGTGAGTAGTAGTACATCCGTTCAACATGACATTAACCGAGAGACTTCATAAAGAAAAGCCATGTCCCAGTGTGGTTTTAACTCCCCAGGGGGGAATGAAGCAATGCTCTCACAGTTCATAGAAAGATAGCTTTATTGCACAGGTGTTGGAATACTCTTTTTCTGTTTTTGTTTTGTTTTCATAGAAAAGAAGATGTAGAGTTAAACACAAGCAACTGCAAATTGAAGCGACATCTCCCCGATAAAAGTTGAAGGAACCTCTTCTGCGTTTTAAAATGTTTTAAGTAACCCCTTTTAAACCTCCTCCATCTTCTTCTCCTGCTTAACCAGCAAAATATTCAGAGCATGCAATGCCGCCTGTCTTCCAGAAAACTAAAGTAAGAAGAATTAAAAAAGACCAAAAACTAAAGAAAGCAAACTTGTATAAAAGGAGATAATTCAATGAAGGAATAACTGAATATTGTCAAAAGGTCATGGTCCACAACCGGTCCATCAAACAAGAGAGAAAGCAGTGTCAGTTTAATTCTATACTTGACTTTTCTTTAATCCTCTTCTGTTACGTTACAATAGCTTTACTTCAAAGTTTACATTGTGCCCTGGTTTCTCAGAAGATCTCCAAAATAGTACTCATTTATACAAAACACTTTATTGTTATGTACACAAGTCTTCTATGGTGGGGTAGAAAGATGCTGGGGTCAGGGGGGGGGGGGGGGGGAGGGGTGGGGGGTGGGGGGGCGGGGGATACGTGGTGTAGTGAGGGGGGGGGGGGGGGGGGGTGCGAGGGGCCGTCTGGTTGGTCGATACCTACGAGGACGATTGGGGTCAGAAACGCAATCCTATTGGCGGTCCCTTTAAACGAGCTCCTCCCCGACGAAACGTCAACATCAGGATTCAGGCGGAGCAAACAAACCGTACATTACAGTAAAAAAAACAAAATGAAAAAATAAATAAACAATAAACAAACCAAACAGGACATAGGAAGGACATAGGACACAAGGGAACAGCAGGGACTTGGTTAACTATAGAGGACAGTAGTCAGAGCCCTCTGCCCTGACACACAGCTGACCCGTGTGGAGATCCACAACACAAGGAGTTGCATAACCTGGAACGCAGAAACAGAACCCAAAAGAAACCGAGGAGCCAAAAAGGAAAAGGCATCGTGAACGTAAACAACCCAAAAGATCAAACCTCTTCCTGCACATCGTGCAGCGTCCTAGCCAGCGTTCAACCGACGTGAGAGATCCAGACGGCCACAGAGCCACAGAGCCACAGAGCCACAGAGCAGGACCTTTCTGCTGGTCTGACCAGCGCTGGGAAGGCCCACAAGGTACCACCTCCTCTCACAAGGTACCACCTCCCCTGACAGACACAACACACACACACAGTCTGTCTGTCCGTCTCTCACAAGGTAGCACCTCCTCTGACAGACAGAACACAGACACCGTCTGCCTGTCCGTCTCTCTTTAATAAATATAGTCAAGTGACGGCATTGAATTTGTGAACACACCTTTGGAAGGTTTCCAAACACAACACGTTACACTATCGGCTCACTCACTGTATACTGTCTTTGTTTTACTTCTTCTTTTCCGTTTTTTCAAACACCATACGCTCTGCACACTAAACCAACGACACAAGCGCTGCCTCACTACTACACTCGCTCTGTGCTTCTGTTCCACCGCTGCGGTGTCTCAATAGGGGCTCCCTGTGACTGCACAAAACGCTATCGCCTCCTCTAGACCTCCTCCTCCTCCTCCGCCTCCTCCTCCTCGCCGACCTCCTCCTCCTCCTCCTCCTCGCCGACCTCCCTGGCGGTCCGCTCGTCCACTCTGACCTTTCCTTTTCTATTGGTCATTCCTTTCCTTGTCCTGTTCCTTCTCTCCCTCTGAGCGATTGTCTTGTGATCTTTTATATATATTTTCAATTAGAACGGCTTTATATTTCTCTGCTTTTTTTCAATATTCATATATTTGCTATATATTTGAATAGAAATATATATGTACACATTTTGAAAAAACAAACATATATATCATATCTTTTTTCATTTTTTTTCTATTGCGAGAGCCCTGATGTTACATTTGACCATGGCAGAACCTTTGGAGCCACTCTATTTGGAACGTTCTGTGTGATGGGGCGAGGCTTTGGGAGAAGAATGAAACCAAACTCAAAGGTAAGCAGATACAGCACATGCATAAAGCTAAACATCGACTCTGAGCGGTGGAGGGGGGGGGGGGGGGGGGGGGGGGGTGGGGGGGGGGGCGGGGTCTGGATAAACACATGATGCCTTTTGGAGAACACAGAAGAACCGTCTCTTCTCTTCCTCCCCTTCCACCCCTCCTTCACCCCCCCCCCCCCCACAGTTCATTTCACAACAACCAATCCTGGTCCAGCTTCTAACGACCCTAACGAGCTAGCGTCTCCCTCCGTGTCTGACTGGTGAGGAATCAGAGACCGCTTCATACAAAAAAAAAACGTAAGAAAAACAAGAAAGCATTCCTTTGCAGATGCCTCCGGACGCCGGCTGAGTCTCTCCTCAGCCAAACGTCACCACGGCAACGACGGGTGGAGGTAAAGACGACGGGTCTGACTGGGTGGAGCAGCAGGAGGTCACAGTGAGACTGTATGAGGAGGGGGGGGCT